>NC_134271.1:151641951-151781951 GCF_031893055.1 Leptodactylus fuscus
TCTTATGTTTTCCCCTTACTATCTACTTATTTGAGAATTAATGTAACTTAATTACTGCTCGTTTGTTAATGTATGATTGTTGTACTATAAAAAATGTAAAAAATTCCTTAATAAAAATTATTGAAACAAAAAACGTTCCATGGTATAGCAATAAAGAACGGAAGGCAAAGTAGTAGATGATAAAATGGGCTAATAAGGCAGAGGCTCACAGCAATGGGGCATATACGCTTGTGAATTGATGAATATACATATACTTATATACAGACACTGTGCATTAACCCTTCAAGGATCGGGATTAAATGTATCCTAATGACCAGGCCTCATTTTTTAAAACTGACATATGTCACTTTATATGGCAATAACTTTGAGACGCTTTAACTTAAACAAGCGAATCTGAGATGATTTCTTCATGACACATTATACCCTGCTCAAAAAAAATAAAGGAAACCCTCCAATAACACCTCCTAGAACTGAATGATTAAATTACATCTTCTCATTGAATACTTTATTCTGTACAAAAGTTGAATGTTATGACAACAAAACCACACAAAAATCATCAATGGAAATAACATTTATTAACCAATGGAGGCCTGGATTTGGAGTCACCCCAAAAATTAAAGTGGAAAAACCCAGTACAGGCTGATCCAACTGTGATGTAATGTCCTTAAAACCTGTCAGTATGAGGCTGATTAGTGTGACTGGCCTCCACGTGCCTGTATGACCTCCCTACAATGTCTGGGCATGCTCATGATGGGTCTGAGTAGTGTGTGTGGCCTCCACGTGCCTGTTTGATCTCCCTACAACACTTGAGCATGCTCCTGATGAGGCTGAGTAGTGTATGTGGCCTCCACGTGCCTGTATGACCTCCCTACAATGTCTGGGCATGCTCCTGATGAGGCTGAGTAGTGTGTGTGGCCTCCACGTGTCTGTATGACCTCCCTACAACACCTGGGCATGCTCCTGATGAGGCTGAGTAGTGTGTGTGGCCTCCACGTGCCTGTATGACCTCCCTACAACACATGGGCATGCTCCTGATGAGGCTGAGTAGTGTGTGTGGCCTCCACGTGCCTGTATGACCTCCCTACAACACCTGGACATGCTCCTCATGGGGCTGAGTAGTGTGTGTGGCCTCCACGTGCCTGTATGACCTCCCTACAACGCCTGGACATGCTCCTGATGAGGCTGAGTAGTGTGTGTGGCCTCCACGTGCCTGTATGACCTCCCTACAATGCCTGGGCATGCTCCTGATGAGGCTGAGTAGTGTGTGTGGCCTCCACGTGCCTGTATGACCTCCCTACAATGCCTGGGCATGCTCCTGATGAGGCTGAGTAGTGTGTGTGGCCTCCACGTACCTGTATGACCTCCCTACAACACCTGGGCGTGCTCCTGATGAGGCTGAGTAGTGGGTGTGGCCTCCACGTGCCTGTATGACCTCCCTACACCGCCTGGGCATGCTCCTGATGAGGCTGAGTAGTGGGTGTGGCCTCCATGTACCTGTATGACCTCCCTACAACACCTGGGCATGCTCCTGATGAGGCTGAGTAGTGGGTGTGGCCTCCACGTGCCTGTATGACCTCCCTACAATGCCTGGGCATGCTCCTGATGAGGCTGAGTAGTGTGTGGCCTCCACGTGCCTGTATGACCTCTCTACAATGTCTGGCAATGCTCCTGATGAGGCTGAGTAGTGTGTGTGGCCTCCACGTGCCTGTATGACCTCCCTACAACACCTGGGCATGCTCCTGATGAGGCTGAGTAGTGTGTGTGGCCTCCAAGCGCCTGTATGACCTCCCTACAACACCTGGGCATGCTCCTGATGAGGCTGAGTAGTGTGTGTGGCCTCCACGTGTCTGTATGACCTCCCTACAATGCCTGGGTATGCTCCTGATGAGGCTGAGTAGTGTGTGTGGCCTCCATGTGTCTGTATGACCTCCCTACAATGCCTGGGTATGCTCCTGATGCGGCCGAGTAGTGTGTGTGGCCTCCACGTGCCTGTATGACCTCCCTACAATGTCTGGGCATGCTCCTGATGTGGTTGCGGATGGTCTCTTGAGGGATCTCCTCCAAGACCAGGACTGAAGCATCTGCCAACTCCTAGACAGTCTGTGGTGCAACGTGACGTTGGTGGATGGAGCGAGACATGATGTCCCAGATGTGCTCAATTGGATTCAGGTCTGGGGAACAGGCGGGCCAGTCCATAGCTTCAATGCCTTCATCTTGCAGGAACTGCTGACACACTCCAGCCACATGAGGTCTGGCATTGTCCTGCATTAGGAGGAACACAGGGCCAACCGCACCGGCATATGGTCTAACAAGGGGGATCTCATCTTGGTACCTAATGGCAGTCAAGCTACCTCTGGCGAGCACATGGAGGGCCCTCCAAAGAAATGCCACCCCACACCATTACTGACCCACTGCCAAACCAGTCATGCTGAAGAATGTTGCAGGCAGCAGATCGCTCTCCACGGTGTCTTCAGATGTGTCAGTCTATAGACGCCGTGGAGAGCAATCTGCTGTCTGCAACATTCTTCAACATGACTGGTTTGAATAAAAAGTGATCAAAGCAAAAGCAATTCCCCAAAATGGTAGAGCTAAAAAGAAAGTACACCTGGCCCCGCAAAAAAAAAACAAAAAAACCACCCTATCCATCCCTGTATACAGAAGCTTTAAAAATGTTCCGGGTGTCAGAATACGGCGACATTTAAAAAATAAATTTGGCACAGTTTTGGATTTTTGTTAAGAGGTTAAAATGTAAATAAAACCATATAAATGTGGTGTCCTCAGAATCGTACCGAAACATAGAATACAGGTGACAGGTCATTCTGGCTGCGCAGTGAACGCCGTAAAAATGAATCCCATAAGAAAGTCGCACTAATGCACTTATTCTTCAAATCCCCCCATTCTGAATTTTTATCCAGTAAATGGTACAGAATAATTATTGGTAGCATCATGAAGAAAATTCGTCCCACAAACATTAAGAACTCGTATGGTTCTGAGAGTGGAGAAATAAAAAGTTATGGGGCTTGGAAGGGAAGTCCAAAATGTAAAAAAATAATCGAAAAATGTCAGAGGTGGGAAGGGGTTAATACACTTGAAGGGCATTATGAGCACTGTGTAATGTCTTCATGTTGATTGACCCCGACAACTCCTGGCTCTCTGAACATGATGACCTACACTGTTGGCCAAAAGTATTGGCACCCCTGCAATTCTATCAGATAATTCTCAGTTTCTTCCAGAAAATGATTACAATCACAAATTCTTTGGTAATATCTTCATTTAATTTGTCTGCAATGGAAAACCACAAAAAGAATTGTCAAAAAGCCAAATTGGATATAATTCCACACCAAACATAAAAAAGGGGGTGGACAAAAGTATTGGCACTGTTTGAAAAATCATGTGATGCTTCTCTAATTTATGTAATTAACAGCACCTGTTACTTACCTGAGGCACCTAACAGGTGGTGGCAATAACTAAATCACACTTGCAGCCAGTTGAAATGGATTAAAGTTGACTCCACCTCTGTCCTGTGTCCTTGTGTGACCACATTGAGCATGGAGAAAAGAAAGAAGACCAAAGAACTGTCTGAGGACATGAGAAGCAAAATTGTGAGGAAGCATGAGCAATCTCAAGGCTACAAGTCCATCTCCAAAGACCTAAATGTTCTTGTGTCTACCGTGCACAGTGTCATCAAGAAGTTTAACCCTTTCTCGACATCCGGCGTAAAAGTACGGCGCATGCCGAGTGTGTAACTATGGCGACCGCCATAGCAGCCGGGTGTCTACTGCTTTACGCAGTAGGCAACCGGCGCTAATGTCTCCAATCGGTCCCTGGAGGCGCCATTTTCCCAGCGGCGCATGGGTGCCGCCATTTTGCCAGTAATCGCGTGCACCTGGAGCAAGCTCCAGGGCCGACGTCACGTTGCCGTGACAGCTGGGAGCCTTGTAAAGGCTCCCCGGCTTGTCTGCAGTCTTTTTCTTTTGCAGGCTGGTCTATGCAGCCTGCAAAAGAAATGATGATTTTTTGTAATGCATTGCAATGCATTAGCATTGTAATGCATTGCATTAGTGATCAGACCCCCTGGGGTTCAAGACCCCTAGGGGGCCTAATAAATGCAAATAAAAAAAAAAATATATATATAATTTTTTTAAAAAAGTATTAAAAATTCAAATCACCCCCCTTTCCCTAGAACACATATAAAAGTAATTAAATACTGTGAAACACATACATGTTAGGTATCCCCGCGTCCGAAATCGCCCGCTCTACAAATCTATAAAAATATTTTTCCTGGTAAACGCCGTAGCAGGAAAAATAGTCAAAAGTGCCAAACCGCAGTTTTTTCACTGTTTTGATTCTGATAAAAATTTGAATAAAAAGTGATCAAAGCAATAACATTTCCCGAAAATGGTAGAACTAAAAAGTACACCCGGCCCCGCAAAAAAAGACGCCCTATGCATCCCCGTACACTGATGTATAAAAAGGTTACGGCTGTCGGAATATGGCAAACTTTAGAAAAGATTTTTTTAACACAGTTTTCGATTTTTTAAGGGGTTAAAATGTAAATAAAACCATATGAATTTGGTATCTCCGGAATTGTAACGAAACACAGAATACAGGGGACAGGTCATTTTGGCTGCACAGTGAACGCTGTAAAACCAAAGCCCGTAAGAATGTCGCAGAAATGCACTTTTCTTCAAATCCACCCCATTCTGAATCTTTTTCCAGCTTCCCAGTACATTATATAGAATAAATAATGGTGGCATCATAAATAAAAACATTTCCCGCAAAGATTAAGACCTCATATGGCTCTGGGAGCGGAGAAATAAAAAAGTTAGAGGGTTTAGAAGGAGGGGAGTCAAAAACGAAAATCAAAAAATGCCATCGGCGGGAAGGGGTTAAAGCCCATGGCCCTGTGGCTAACCTCCCTAGATGTGGACGGAAAAGAAAAATGGACGAGAGATTTCAACGCAAGATTGTGCAGATGGTGGATAAAGAACCTCGACTAACATCCAAACAAGTCCAAGCTGCCCTGCAGTCCGAGGGTGCAACAGTGTCACCCCGTACTATCCAGCGTCAGCGTCTGAATGAGAAGGGACTGTATGGGAGGAGACCCAGGAAGACCCCACTTCTTACCCAGAGACATAAGCCAGGCTGGAGTTTGCCAAAACTTACCTGAGAAAGCCAAAACTGTTCTGGAAGAATGTTCTCTGGTCAGAGGAGACAAAAGTAGGAAAAGGCCTCAACATAGAGTTTACAGGGAAAAAAAAAAGAGGCCTTCAAAGAGAAGAAGACGCCCCCTACAGTCAGACATGGCGGAGGTTCCCTGATGTTTTGGGGTTGCTTTGCTGCCTCTGGCACTGGACTGCTTGACCGTGTGCATGGCATTATGAAGTCTGAAGACGACCAACACATTGTGCAGCATCATGTAGGGCCCAGGGTGAGAAAGCTGGGTCTCCCTCAGAGGTCAGGGGTCTTCCAGCAGGATAAGGACCCAAAACACACTTCAGGTCAGCACTAGAAAATGGTGGTGAGAGAAAGCCCTGGAGACTTGTAAAGTGGCAGCAATGAGTCCAGCCCTGAATCCCATAGAACACCTGTGGGGGAGGAGGGGAGATCTCTTGATGGCAGTTTGGAGAAGGCCCCCTTCACATCTCAGGGGGGACCGCGAGCAGGAGCCAAAGAAGAATGGTGTAAGATTCCAGCAGAGCCTTGTGAGAAACTCATTGCTGGTTAGCGGAAGCGGTTGTGTGCAGTTATTGTGTCTAAAGGTTGTGCTACCAAGTATTGGGCTGAGGGCGCCAATACTTCTGTCCGGCCCATTTTTGGAGTTTTGTGTAAAATGATCAATGATTTGACTTTTTTTTTCATTTTCTTTGTGTTTTTTCATTGCAAGCAAAATAAATGAAGATACCATGTTTCCCCGATAGTAAGACACCCCCGATAGTAAGACGTAGCGGGGGTTTTAGGGAGGTCGGCTAATGTAAGACGTACCCCGAAAGTAAGACATAGTGGGACTTTCGGGGTAAAAAGAATGTAAGACACTGTCTTACTTTCGGGGGGTGTCACTACTGTATCGGGGAAACACGGGGCTCCGCTGTGCTGTGAGAGCCGGGAGGAACTCCCCCTCCCTCCCTGATAATGCTCGTCTATGGACGAGTACTGCGAGCAGATGGAGGGGGCGTTCCCCCCCGGCTCTCACAGCACAGCGCGATTGGCTGTGCTGTGAAGAACAACTTTGCCGGCGGCCGCTTACCCCCCCCCCCCCCACGTGCCAGCCGCTTCTATTCATTTCAATGGCACGCTTCCATTGAAATGAATGGAAGCGCTCGGCACGCGAGGAGTTAAAGGGATTCTACCATTAAAAGAAGTTCTTTCCTCTGACCACGTCGGTAGAGCCTTAAAAAAGGCTATTCGTCTCCTACCTTTTGCCATAGCCAGTGCCGCCTTCTTCCTCAGTTGCGTCCGCCCCTTCTGTGTTGTCTTCTTTGGGCCTCATGGATGACGCATGCGCAGTCGGCTCTAACAGGCTCTCGCAGCCAGAGCCGACTGCGCATGCGTCATCCATGAGGCCCAAAGAAGAGACAGACGGGAACACAGACGGGGCGGACGCAGCTGAGGAAGAAGGCGGCACTCGCTATGGCAAAAGGTAGGAGACAAATAGCCTTTTTTTAAGGCTATTCCGACGTGGTCAGAGGAAAGAACTTCTTTTAATGGTAGAATCCCTGCATGCCGCTTCCATACATTGCAATGGGAGCGTGCTATTCAAATAGTATTCGCGCATCTCTAACTTCAATTGTAAGAAGTTACAATTGAAGTTAGAGATGAACGAATACTATTTGAATAGCATGCTCCCATTGCAATGTATGGAAGCGGCATACAGACTTTGCCGGCGGCCGCCGCTTAACTCCTCGCGTGCCGCCTCTTCAATCCATATGATTGATGATGATGATGGGGGGGGGGGGGGGGGTTTGGTTTTTCCAATATAAGACATACCCCGAAAGTAAGACATAGTGGGACTTTTGGGGGTAAAAAGAATGCAAGACACTGTCTTACTTTCGGGGAAACACGGTATTACCAAAGATTTTGTGCTTGCAATCATTTTGCAGGGGTGCCAATACTTTTGGCCAACACTGTATAAGGAACGTCCTTATAGTAAGGTGAACGTAAAAAATTATCTACTTTACACCCCTTTAATCACTGCGGACATGATGGTCATGCTCAGTGCACGCTTCTTGTGGCTATACTTATTGTCCTGTGTTGCCACCTTGTGGCACAATACAGAGCTGCTCTGTAATTCATTTATGCCATTCCTAATCCTAAATTATAATATAAAGGGGTTTGGGAGAACTTAATAAGAGGACCGAATATCAACTGAAGATCTGCTGGAGACAAACATCTGGGACCCTACAGCCATTTACATTATTTCCTCACTATGATATCTTTCTTATTGGATAAATATGGAGGTGAATTCAATTTTTATATTTTGTGCTTTTTTTTAAAATACTAATGTACTGAGGTGTATAAGATAAGATAAGATAATCCTTTATAACAAAATCCATTGCCTTGTATCACACACTGTCTATGGCCGCCTGTAATAGAACTCTAGTAATGACAGGTCTGGAAGTCTTCAGTAGGTTCCCAGTGTCCTGGTGACTGATCGCCCCCTCTAATGACATTCTGGAGAGTGATAATAGCCTAAAATAGTGGTGCCCATGACACCTGCAGCATCTACATGGTTAACAGCCATGAGCAGTGTCGGCAGCGATTACGGCTGTTAGTTGTGGGTGACATCCCCTGTGTATCCTCAGCTACTGAGCCCTCTCCATACAGCCCCTCACACCTAATCATATACATGTGCCGCATTTTACATGAAGAGGTTAAAAGGGTTTTCTGGAGCCTAAACATGAGGCCATCAGTATGGAGATGTGTTACAGCGGTTATCCAGTCTCTATTACTAATGGCCTATCCTCAGGATCTGTGGTCTGACATCTGGGACCCTCGCAGATCACTGGTACCTAGGCAGTGCTGGAGAACACGCTGCTCACTTGTCATACCAACTATATAGACTACAATGGGGCAGTACCTATGCTCACCACTAGAGTTTGTATGGTGAGTGAGCAGCGAGGGTCTCCTGAGCTTCCTCCACACTAGCAAACTGCAGGGGTCCCCGCGGCTGGACCCCACAGATCTAATACTGATGGCAATTGTGTGTGAATAAGCAAGGACAGATTAATGAGGGACAGATTACAATGACGGCCGTAAATGACGGCCGTAAATTACGGACGTCTTTTCCTATAGAACTCTGTAAACGTTTTATGACGGCCGTAAAAGACACACAAATTACACACAAATGACGCCTGGCGTTACTCTGTGTGAATAGAGCCTAACTCCCATTGTTTTCAATTGGTAAAATAAGGGGCAGATGATAAATAACCCCCAGTAGATTTGCCATTACTTAGGTAGCAGAGCTCGGTCTTGCCTCTCCCGTACCTTGGATGAGATGGGGGGGGAGGGGCTCCAGATCTGTCCTGGGGGGTATATTGGCCTCCGTCACTATACACACTGGGGCAGTCCGTGGTCCCTAACAGCATTAGTGGCATTGGGACTTTCTCCAAAGTCTCCATAATTGGGGTCTCCATATGTTAATTTCCTCTTTGGCACCCCCTGATACCGTGTTAGCACACTGGTGTAATATATGTATAATACAGTACAGACCAAAAGTTTGGCCACACCTTCTCATTCAAAGAGTTTTCTGTAGTTTCATGACTATGACAATTGTAGATTCACACTGAAGGCATAAAAACTATGAAGTAACACATGTGGAATTATATACTTAACAAAAAAGTGTGACACAACTGACAATCTGTCTTATATTCTAGATTCTTCAAAGTAGCCACCTTTTGCTTTGATTCCTGCTTTGCACACTCTTGGCATTCTCTTGATGACCTTCATGAGGTAGTCACTGGAAATGGTTTTCACTGCACAGGTGTGCCCTGTCAGGTTTAATAAGTGGGATTTCTTGCCTTATAAATGGGGTTGGGACCATCAGTTGTGTTGTGCAGAAGTCAGGTGGATACACAGCTGATAGTCCTACTGAATAGACTGTTAGAATTTGTATTATGGCAAGAAAAAAGCAGCGAAGTAAAGAAAAACGAGTGGCCATCATTACTTTAAGAAATGAAGGTCAGTCAGTCCGAAAAATTGGGAAAACTTTGAAAGTGTCCCCAAGTGCACTTGCAAAAACCATCAGGCGCTACAAAGAAACTGGCTGACATGAGGAGCGCCCCAGGAAAGGAAGACCAAGAGTCACCTCTGCTGCGGAGGATAAGGACTGGCCCAGGAAAGGAAGACCAAGAGTCACCTCTGCTGCGGAGGATAAGTTCATCCGAGTCACCAGCCTCAGAAATCGCAGGTTACCAGCAGCTCAGATTAGAGAGCAGGTCAATGCCACACAGAGGTCTAGCAGCAGACACGTCTCTACAACAAACTAACAGAATGTCCAGCTCACCATATAACTTCAAATCCTTCCCTGGGCAGCACAGATACCAGATGGACTTTACCAGTAAAGATGTTCAAAAAATGGGAGTAAAAATCCAGCGTCACCAGGGAAAAGGTTTTTTTTCCATAAAATACAACTTTTATTCGGTTTCCATTAAAATGTTACACCATAACATGAGGTAGGTAAGACAGGAAACACATGCAGGCGGCTACGCGTTTCAGGACAGAAAGCGTCCCTTCCTCAAGGCCTTAATGAAAATCATAAAAATGAACAAAACATGACAAACACAAATGAAAAAAAAACTAAAGAAAGAAGAAAAAAACGCTGACGCGTCTCGGAACAGCATTGTTCCTTCTTCAAAGCGTGTCTCTGGTAAATAACATTATTCTTATATATGCCATTAATACCCTACCTCATATCCGAATGGGTTCATCCTTCATTAAGCATAATTTCAGTCACCCGTATCTCACTCTGATATACACGTCTTTGAAACAAACAGATTTAAACCTTTCCAACAAAAGACTCAGTTCAACATTCCATATTTCAATCTATCCATATTTTCATTAACAGTATCTTACTCAATATATGGGAATATTCCCATTCCATACATACTATTTATACATAGCATAGCATTTGTGAACTGTACAAATCAAGTAGTTAGCATCGGATCTAGCGGAGACATTAAGTATCCCTTATCATACTCCATATCAGTTTTCAAAGAAAGACCATGAAAGACTAACTATTGTGTTATATGTATTCTATATTAATGTCCCTAATTTCAATTAATGATGACACTATAAGATAAGATAATCCTTTAATAGTCCCACATTGGGGAAATTTCAGCATGTTACAGCAGCCTAGTAATACAGGTACAGGATAATACAGATTAATATATTACAGACGTAGACACACATAAGCTGAGAAGAGAAGATATACTAGGAGTCCATGGCAGCTAAGGAAAAATGGAAGAGAAAGAGGAAGACCTCATGGTCATCGTCATAATCATTAGTTCTCTGTGCGGAGTGTCTTCGCTTGGTCTGATGTAGATTATACAGCCTGGTCGCGGTTGGAAGGAAGGACCTGCGATAGCGCTCCTTCTCACACTTGGGGTGAAGCAGACGGTCACATACAGTGCTGCCAAGTCCCATCAGGGTCCCATACATGGGGTGGGATTTGTTCTCCCGCATGGAGGTCACCACAGACAGTATCCTTCTGTCACCCACCACCTGTACTGGGTCCAGGGGGGCTCCCCAGAACAAAGCTGGCACTTCTGATCAGCCTGTCAAGTCTATTTCTGTCCCTGGGTCATATGCTGCTCCCCCCGCAGGCCACAGCGAAAAAGATGGCTGAAGCAACCACAGAGTTGAAGAAGGCCCTAAGAAGTGTCCCCTGGACTCCGAAGGCCCTCAGCCTCCTGAGCAGGTAGAGTCTGCTGTGGCCCTTTCTGTGCAGCGCCTCCAGGTGGTCAGCCCAGTCTATCTTATTATTGAGGAGCACACCCAGATACTTATAGGTCAGACTATTTCAATGCATGTCCCCTGGATCTCCACCGGGGTCGGAGCACTTCTCCGTTTCCCAAAGTCCACCACCATTTCCTTGGTCTTCCCAGCATTAATCCTGAGCTGGTTCTGCTGGCACCATTCAACAAAATCCCGGTTTAAGTCTCTGTATTCCCTATCGTCGCCATCATTGATAAGGCCGACTATAGCAGAGTCATCGGAGTACTTCTGTAAGTAACAGCTGGAGGAGTTGTGCCTAAAGTCAGCAGTGTACAGTGTGAAGAGGAATGGGGCAAGAACTGTACCTTGTGGTGCCCCCGTACTACAGATCACAGTGTCAGACACACCGTCTTGGGCTCTCACATACTGAGGGCGGGTTGTCAGGTAGTCTAGGATCCAGTTGGACAGGTGATGGTCCACACCACCAAGGTTCAGCTTCTCCCTCAGTAGCAAACCCAAAGCAATCTCAATACTAGATAAAAAACAAAGATACCCGCAAAAACTCAAAGCACCAACTAAGTATCAATGTATAAATAACACAAAAAATTCTTTTGATTTTAAATCTAAATTTATTGTTACAAAAATGTTTTTAATTGTAAAAAATATTGGTATCAGGAAAACACAAACACATAAAAACCCGTGGCCATAGTGCCAACGCCGCAATTATGCGCATGCGTAGTACATTCCTCGAAGTCTTCGCTGAACAGTGCGTATTCCGCAGGCGTCCTACGTGAAGCCGAAGAAGGAAGGGGAGGATCCAGCAGAAGATAGAGGCGTCGCTGGAGCGGTTTTCGAGCAGCAGTGGGGACACCCCATCGCTGCGAGAGAACTAATTAGTAGAGATGAGCGAACAGTGTTCTATCGAACACATGTTCGATCGGATATCAGGGTGTTCACCATGTTCGAATCGAATCGAACACCGCGTGGTAAAGTGCGCCAAAATTCGATTCCCCTCCCACCTTCCCTGGCGCCTTTTTTGCACCAATAACAGCGCAGGGGAGGTGGGACAGGAACTACGACACTGGGGGCATTGAAAAAACTTGGAAAAAGTCATTGGCTGCCGAAATCAGGTGACCTCCATTTTAGACGAATAGTGGATTTCAAATCCGGGTCATATGAGAATGTGAACTTTGTGACTATGAGACAGGGATAGCTGTACAGGCAGGGATAGCTAGGGATAACCTTTATTTAGGGGGGAATGTTATTAAAAATAACTTTTTGGGGCTCTATCGGGTGTGTAATTGTGATTTTTGTGAGATAAACTTTTTCCCATAGGGATGCATTGGCCAGCGCTGATTGGCCGAATTCCGTACTCTGGCCAATCAGTGCTGGCCAATGCATTCTATTAGCTTGATGAAGCAGAGTGTGCACAAGGGTTCAAGCGCACCCTCGGCTCTGATGTAGCAGAGCTGAGGCTGCACAAGGGTTCAAGCGCACCCTCGGCTCTGATGTAGGAGAGCCGAGGGTGCACTTGAACCCTTGTGCACCCTCGGCTCTGCTACATCAGAGCCGAGGGTGCGCTTGAACCCTTGTGCACACTCTGCTTCATCAAGCTAATAGAATGCATTGGCCAGCGCTGATTGGCCAGAGTACGGAATTCGGCCAATCAGCGCTGGCTCTGCTGGAGGAGGCGGAGTCTAAGATCGCTCCACACCAGTCTCCATTCAGGTCCGACCTTAGACTCCGCCTCCTCCAGCAGAGCCAGCGCTGATTGGCCGAATTCCGTACTCTGGCCAATCAGCACTGGCTAATGCATTGTATTGGCGTGATGAAGCAGTGCTGAATGTGTGTGCTTAACACACACATTCAGCTCTACTTCATCGGGCTAATAGAATGCATTGGCCAATCAGCGCTGGCCAATGCATTCTATTAGCGTGAACTGAGTTTGCACAGGGGTTCTAGTGCACCCTCGGCTCTGCTACATCAGATTGCTACATCTGATGTAGCAGTGCCGAGTGTGCATCAGATGTGTAGTTGAGCAAAACTGACTCAGCACTGCTAAGTCTCTGCATTCGCATAGGAATGCATTGGCCAGCCTTCGGCCAATCAGCGCTGGCTCTGCCGGAGGAGGCGGAGTCTAAGGTCGGACCTGAATGGAGACTGGTGTGGAGCGATCTTAGACTCCGCCTCCTCCAGCAGAGCCAGCGCTGATTGGTCGAGTTCCGTACTCTGGCCAATCAGCACTGGCCAATGCATTTCTATGGGGAAAAGTTAGCTTGCGAAAATCGCAAACTGACAGGGATTTCCATGAAATAAAGTGACTTTTATGCCCCCAGACATGCTTCCCCTGCTGTCCCAGTGTCATTCCAGGGTGTTGGTATCATTTCCTGGGGTGTCATAGTGGACTTGGTGACCCTCCAGACACGAATTTGGGTTTCCCCCTTAACGAGTTTATGTTCCCCATAGACTATAATGGGGTTCGAAACCCATTCGAACACTCGAACAGTGAGCGGCTGTTCGAATCGAATTTCGAACCTCGAACATTTTAGTGTTCGCTCATCTCTACTAATTAGCATACCGGTAAAAACCGGTATTTCTAACGAACGGCGCAGTGGAGATCACTTCTAAAGGTAGGAGACGAATAGCCTTTCTAAAGGCTATTCCAATGTGTTATCTAGAAAAAAAAGAGTTTTAATGGTAGAATCCCTTTAATTTCAATAAAAATTCACATGTAGTCCTATTTCTTGTTTTGTCATTTTTTCTCTGTATTTTCTCTATTTAGGACACAAGATAGAATTAAATCCTCTTTACATCGGGCAAACTGCTCTTCCTCAGTTATAGTCAGCTTATATGATCTACAGGATGGAGGACAAAATGATGATCTCCTATATTCTACAAGTAAATTGTGATCTACATTATTAGGATATCTTTCATGTCTGATTCTATAATAAGTGACATCATTACAAGAAATTGTGTCAGACGCAAATAGTATGCAAAGAGGCATATATAACTTACATGATGTTCAAATATTATCTGCTTTCAAAAAACTCAAGAGACAATATATTCGCGACTTGAACACATCAGACAGGAGCCATGGCACTATTTCCATGTATATACGCAAACTATGTAAACCGCGTACAAACCGCTACCCCACAACGAGGACACTCCTCCCCAAGAAAACCACCCGCTCTACAGATAGAGAATAGGTAAGAAAGAAACAGACCTTATAGTTTCAATTTATATTATCCAAATATCAATCATCCATAATATTATCGATAGTGATGGAAGACACAAATACAAAAGTTTTTCTAACCATCCATAATATCCAGAAAGAGTGTTCAAATCTCATGTTCATCCAATACTGAGTATCTCCATTCATTCAATATGTTCAAGTCATGTGATATACTCGTGACCCAATTGTGTCCAATCCGATTGTAACACTGTATACACACATAATACACACATATTCCCATCACAAAGACCGCTACTCCACAAAAGAGACATATCTCCCTATAGCAATTTGCCAGATTTCCCGGAGAAACAGGTAAGTCTCAGAAGGAAATCGTGATTGAAACTTCTACATTACATTTAAAGGGATTCTACCATTAAAACTTTTTTTTGGCAATCACACGTTGGAATAGCCTTTAGAAAGGCTATTCGTCTCTTACCTTTAGACGTGGTCTCCACCGCGCCGTTCCTTAGAAATACTGGTTTTTACCGGTATGCAAATGAGTTCTCTGGCAGTGATGGGGGCGGGCCCCAGCGCTGAAAATGCAATGAGGGCGTCCCCACCGCTGCCAGAGAAGTGTCTCCAAGCGCCGCCTCCTTCTTTGTCCGCCGCATCATGTTCAATGTCTTCTTCCGGCGCAGGATCGTAACCTAGCAGAGTAGACTGCACAGGCCACGGGAAAATGGCCGCTAACAATACTGTGCAAGCGGCCATTTTCCCGTCACCTGTGTGCCTGCGCAGTCTGCGCTGCTAGAAGTTACAAGCCTGCGCCGGAAGACACTGAAGATGACATGGCGGATGAAGAAGGAGGCGGCGCTTGGAGACACATCTCTGGCAGCGGTGGGGATGCCCCCATCACATTTTCAGCGCTGGGGCCCGCCCCCATCACTGCCAGAGAACTCATTTGCATAGGGGTAAAAAACAGTATTTCTACGGAACGGCGCGGCGGAGATCACGTCTAAAGGTAAGGGACGAATAGCCTTTCTAAAGGCTATTCCGACGTGTGATTGCCAAAATAAAAAGTAGTTTAATGATAGAATCCCTTTAATGATAGAATCCCTTTAATGGTAGAATCCCTTTAAATATCAGGCATATTTACACTGACTCATATTTTAAATAGATCTTGAACATATTTGTCTTAATTCATCTTTTACAAGAATGGTATATTATGATAACACGATGTACAAGAAGTTGTGTATTTCATCGAGTACCTAAATGTAAGTTCTCACTAAATCCTTATTATAATTCTTCTATATTCAAATCAGGTAGCTGAGATGTGAATATTCCAACAGCTTTCTACCAATCCACCCACCAAAAAGCAAATAAAGTTACACATTACATAACTTCAATATGCGTAATCATTCTGTAATATTTCATATATATTTAATACTTCATATAGACTCACACATTGTAAATCCGTGACTTATCCGAGAATGATTACGCATATTGAAGTTATGTAGTGTGAAACTTTATTTGCTTTTTTGTGGGTGGATTGGTAGAAAGCTGTTGGTGACATGACACTATGTCACATTCCCTAATGACATCAGGCAGAAATAAATGGGAGAAAAGCTGACATATAAAACCTGGCGCCATATACACGGCTCTTCTGCTGTCACCGCCATCATGGAGACCCCGACCACATTTATTGTTCCTCTTATGTGAGATTAGTGACAAGTAACATGGCGCCATATCTGTGACATTGTCTTCTCACTACAGATGATAGAAGAGGCGCAGATGTGCGGCCGCTGGTCAGTCAGAATTGTAGATGTGGCGGATTTATAAGAGACGTGCGCCATATAGTACACCCGATACAATTCTCACAGCTTATTGGAGGAAAATACATCATTACATTATAATGTCTGACACTGAGGAAATCTACACCGCCATGTGCAAAACGCCATCTCCTATCTGACCTCATAAATGGCGGCGACTCTGGAGGACACGAGCGTCTTCTTGTTACTACACAAAGATGGAACTAAGTGGTAGATTTTACCCTAAACCTTCACCTCATCTCTGGTCCCCCCAGTGTAATGCAGTCACCTGTATGTCCTGTGCGGGGCGCTCTCATCACATCCTCACCAGGAGCCTCCTGCAGCTTCATCTCCCTCCTCAGCACTGCAGCCAGTCAGCTCCTCCTATGACAACTCCTCCTCTCAGAGGACAGCACCGCGGGGAGGCTTTCCTGCTGAGGAGAGAGGGCTCAGTCTCCTCCTCCGGGTGTCCTGCGGCTTCTTTACTACAGGTTCTCATATCCCAGGCACTAGGAGGAGATCTGAGGACAGCAGCCATTTTATGTTCCGGCTGGGAGGAGAGGAAAATGGCCGCCGGGTGTAACCAGCCAATGAGAGGAGAGCGCGGGAAAGAGGAAGGGGCGGGGCTAGTGAGTGTGTGATGTGCGGAGCGCTGAGGAGAAGACTGAGGAGACATGGAGGTGAGATGTGAGGAGAGGACTGAGGAGACACGGAGGTGAGATGTGAGGAGAGGACTGAGGAAACATGGAGGGGAGATGTGAGGAGAGGACTGAGGAGACATGGAGGTGAGATGTGAGGAGAAGACTGAGGAGACACGGAGGTGAGATGTGAGGAGAGGACTGAGGAGACATGGAGGTGAGATGTGAGGAGAAGACTGAGGAGACATGGAGGTGAGATGTGAGGAGAGGACTGAGGAGACACGGAGGTGAGATGTGAGGAGAGGACTGAGGAGACACGGAGGTGAGATGTGAGGAGAGGACTGAGGAAACATGGAGGGGAGATGTGAGGAGAGGACTGAGGAGACATGGAGGTGAGATGTGAGGAGAGGACTGAGGAGACACGGAGGGGAGATGTGAGGAGAAGACTGAGGAGACACGGAGGTGAGATGTGAGGAGAGGACTGAGGAGACATGGAGGTGAGATGTGAGGGGAGGACTGAGGAGACATGGAGGGGAGATGTAAGGAGAAGACTGAGGAGACATGGAGGGGAGATGTGAGGAGAAGCCTGAGGAGACATGGAGGGGAGATGTGAGGAGAAGCCTGAGGAGACATGGAGGGGAGATGTGAGGAGAGGACTGAGGAGACACGGAGGGGAGATGTGAGGAGAGGACTGAGGAAACTGAGGAGACATGGAGGTGAGATGTGAGGAGAGGACTGAGGAGAGATGTGAGGAGAGGACTGAGGAGACATGGAGGGGAGATGTGAGGAGAGGACTGAGGGGACATGGAGGGGAGATGTGAGGAGAGGACTGAGGAGACATGGAGGGGAGATGTGAGGAGAGGACTGAGGAGACATGGAGGTGAGATGTGAGGAGAGGACTGAGGAGATATGGAGGGGAGATGTGAGGAGAGGACTGAGGAGACACGGAGGCGAGATGTGAGGAGAGGACTGAGGAGACATGGAGGGGAGATGTGAGGAGAGGACTGAGGGACATGGAGGGGAGATGTGAGGAGACATGGAGGTGAGATGTGAGGAGAGGACTGAGGAGACACGGAGGTGAGATGTGAGGAGAGGACTGAGGAAACATGGAGGGGAGATGTGAGGAGAGGACTGAGGAGACACGGAGGGGAGATGTGAGGAGAGGACTGAGGAAACATGGAGGGGAGATGTGAGGAGAGGACTGAGGAGACACGGAGGGGAGATGTGAGGAGAGGACTGAGGAGACACAGAGGTGAGATGTGAGGAGAGGACTGAGGAGACACGGAGGTGAGATGTGAGGAGAGGACTGAGGAGACACGGAGGTGAGATGTGAGGAGAGGACTGAGGAGACATGGAGGTGAGATGTGAGGAGACATGGAGGTGAGATGTGAGGAGAGGACTGAGGAGACACGGAGGTGAGATGTGAGGAGACACGGAGGTGAGATGTGAGGAGAGGACTGAGGAGACATGGAGGTGAGATGTGAGGAGACATGGAGGGGAGATGTGAGGAGAGGAGACATGGAGGTGAGATGTGAGGAGAGGACTGAGGGGACATGGAGGGGAGATGTGAGGAGAGGAGACATGGAGGTGAGATGTGAGGAGAGGACTGAGGGGACATGGAGGGGAGATGTGAGGAGAGGACTGAGGAGACATGGAGGGGAGTTGTGAGGAGACATGGAGGTGAGATGGAAGTGAGATGTGAGGAGAGGACTGAGGAGACATGGAGGAGAGATGTGAGGAGAGGACTGAGGAGACATGGAGGTGAGATGTGAGGAGACATGGAGGGGAGATGTGAGGAGACATGGAGGTGAGATGTGAGGAGAGGACTGAGGAGACATGGAGGAGAGATGTGAGGAGACATGGAGGTGAGATGTGAGGAGACATGGAGGTGAGATGGAGGTGAGATGTGAGGAGAGGACTGAGGAGACATGGAGGGGAGATGTGAGGAGAAGCTGATGGGGCAGATGATGTCTCTGCAGTCAGAGGGGAGGAATACAGTCACATAATGTGTGAGGGGAGAAGAAATCCCAGTAGCCATTGCTGCCCCTGTATTATGTGTCACACATAGGAGTAATAAAGGGGCAGGGGATGGTTAACCCTTTCAGAACTGAATGTTTTGCACATTTTCAACATTGTTTCTCTTAGTTTATCAGTAATGTGCGCCATCATGTGGACTACAACACATACTACATGTTACACCACCTGACAGTCATTGCACAGCTTGTCCTCCATCTCTTCATATATTATGCTGGCGCTGTACAAGTAAGGAAAATAATTAAAAAGTAAATATCACATCTTGTTAGCTTAATGGACATGTTAGGTTTTTTATTGTGTGCATTTTGAGCCTATATCTCAGACCTCACGGGGCGGATTTGCTATGGTATACGTAACTCTCAAATTCAAAGGACAGTAAGGCTGCGTTCACACGGAGTGTTTTGGCCAGGTATCCGCTTCAAAAAACGTCTCACCATAACCGGCTTTTTTTTTTTCTCTGCTAGCGAAAATATCCACTAGTGGATTCCGCTACAGTTTTTTTCTGAGGTGTTTTTGACAAAAAAAATTAAAAACGCTTCAAAAAACTCCAGGCGGATTTTCCCCCTCTCATTGACTTTTCCTGACCAAATTTGTGACCAAAACGGAAAACGCCTGAAGAAAGGTCATGTCACTTCTTTTTTTTATGCTAGCAGAAAAAAAAAAGCTAGCAGTCTACATAGACCACTATTGTAAAGGAGCGGATTTTGAAGCGCTGTCAAAATCAGCCTCTTTACCCCTGTGTGAACTAGCCCTAAGAGGGACAAAATGTGACAGCACGCTGCAGTAAATGTAGCTCCTCCCACTTCTGTGTTGACTGCGCCCATTTTTTTTGTGCCCCTCACACAGTATAATGCTCCTACAACCACCCCAACATTATATGCCGCCATATTATAAAGACACCCCCGGAGCCATCAGCAAAGGGGGACATGACTTTGGGATGGGGGAACCAATAACTCCTGCAGTTTCTTCTTTGTGCAGTTGTTGAGTAGATTTATACAGACTGGGTCAGCTTTAAGAATATATCGGTGTATATTCAGCTTTAGTGTATATACAGCTGTAGGAGTATATATCTGTGTATGTTCTGCTGTAGGAGTGTATATCTGTATGTTCTGTGTAGGAGTATATATCTGTAGTAGGAGTATATATCTGTGTATGTTCTGCTTTAGTGTATGGTGCTTAGTGTGTTACTGTAGGGAGGGAGGAGTTAGGAATAGATGTCACTTCCTGTCTCCTCCATCTTCATCCTCTTTCTCATTACAAGACCTGGATGAAGCATGTCTGCTGTATCAGGGAGTATAATACTGGGGTCTATCACCTCACACAGCACTGGTGTCACCACATTACACAGCACTACTAGTGTAGTATCACCAACTATACTGTATATGATGCAGTATTACCACAAGATGTCTGCAGTCACAGAGTCCTCTCATGTACAGTATTTACCACACTGGAGACATGGCTGAGTCTCCTCCTGTAGTTACCACACATTGGAGACATGGCTGATATATCATATGTATATTACTATATTTCTCAGGATAAGATAATCCTTTAATAGTCCCACATTGGGGAAATTTCATATATACAGCTACAGCGTCCCCTCATGTATTTACTGCACACTGCTGATGTGTGTATGTGTGTATATATTTATATATGTGTATGTATATGTACTGCAATATTACCTCAGGATATATACAGTCACACATGTCCACACATGTATTTACCATAGACACTGCTGATATATATATATATATATATATATATATATACTGCAATATTACCTCAGGATATATACAGTCACACATGTCCACACATGTATTTACCATAGACACTGCTGATATATATATATATATATATATATATATATATATATATATATATATATATATACACTGTAATATTACCTCAGGATATATACAGTCACACTTGTCCATACATGTATTTACCATAGACACTGCTGATATATATATATATATATATATATATATATACTGTAATATTACCTCAGGATATATACAGTCACACTTTTCCACACATGTATTTACCATAGACACTGCTGATATATATATATATATATATATACTGTAATATTACCTCAGGATATATACAGTCACACATGTCCATACATGTATTTACCATAGACACTGCAGACATGGCTGATATCTCATATATACTACTGTCTATGGTGGAGCTGAGAGGACACATGTAATGGAGGTCCTGTGGTGAGAGAGAGACAGCCTGGTACAGTGTAGTGAGGGTAATGGAGGCCGCACTGATACTCCCTGTATATGTCTCCAGCTCTGCTAATACTGGCCATGCTGGGGATAAGTTAAAGTTGATCATTTCTATGTACTTTCTCAGGCCTGTATACAGGTCATACTGTATATACTGGCCACACTGTATACAGGTCATTTATAATTGGTGGGGGGTTCTTGGAGCTGGTTGAAATTGTAAACAGTGGGGAACATGGTGGTTAGTTTCCCCTGAGCCAGTGCTTGCGGCTGGGGGTAATTTGGTGTGATGGAACAGATTGGCAGACAGATTTTTGCTTGTGTTGTTATTCCTACTGCTCTATTTATGACCTCTGCATTAGGGCCCAACACACTTAGACAATGGATATCAGACAAATACTGCACCGGATTATTGTATTTCTTAGTCTTCATGTAGCCGGTGTCTTAAGAGCATTTACAGTCTGTATCCAGATAAGTATATGTATCACCATTATGTTATGTTACATCATACACTGCAGCCGGTCCCATTACTATGGTATATACTATGTGATGGGATATTTCTCAGTGGGGTCCTATAACAGTATAATTCAGCTGCTAGGTCTTTCCTTATTACCGACTCTGGATTATTTTGGAGCTGGTATGACTTAGTATTATTGCTTGTACAGTATTTAGGGTGAGCCGTGTAAGTTATTGTTTCTTTTAGAGCACCTTTAATTTCATGCTGTTATATATATATATATATATATATATATATATATATATATATATACATATATATATATAAAGGGATTTTCATGCATAGTCCCAACATAAGTACAATACTGTACACAAATGTCTAACTAGCTGAGTGATCTAGTACGAGTAGAAGAGAGGACCTGGTGTGTCTGGGGCTCCAATTTTTAGGCCAGTGTTGTACTTTGTTACTGTCACTGGCCTTGCCTTATTATGTAACCCTAAATGACATGATTGCTTAGGAGTGGGATGCATACACGTGCTTCCAAGCCACTATGTAACAGGTGGTTTGCGATACACTAACAAGTTGTTTTGCTTTTTTTTTTTTTTTTTTGTGGGGGGGGGGGGGGGGGGGTTGCCACTTCTTCAAACGTGTATAAGAGAATGTAATATAGTTATTTACTAATGGGTTTTCTTAATACTAAATGTAATCCTAAACTATAGCTATTGTTGTGCATCATAATTCGTACTATTGACATTAAATAAGTTTTTTACTGGGTCCTTGAAGTTACTTTTAATTGGCAACCACCTTGGGTGTAGCCCAGTGCAGGGGTAACCATCGGAGGTATGACCCCCCTGGTGGGGAGGGGTGACCATCGGAGGTATGACCCCCCTGGTGGGGAGGGGTGACCATCGGAGGTATGACCCCCCTGGTGGGGAGGGGTGACCATCGGAGGTATGGCCCCCTAGTGTGGAAGGGTAACCATCGGAGGTATGACCCCCTGGTGTAGAGGGGTGACCATCGGAGGTATGGCCCCCTGGGTGTGGAGGGATAACCGTCAGAGTAACAGACCCCCTGGTTACGCCAAACTAATTAAATTTAAGAAGACCCTGTTAGGGTAAGTCCCTAGGGTCATGGCTGTCATTTTTCACATGCCTGTGCACTAAATTGAGCCCTCCGAGCTGGAGCTGGTTGCGGCTGGAGGTAGAGAAAAACATTTTATTTAAAATGTTTAAATTAAAAAAAAACAAAACATGTTTTAATAAAAATCTAATGGCTTCAAGGACCCTCCGAGCTGGAGCTGGTTGCGGCTGGAGGGAGAGAAAAACATTTTATTTAAAATGTTTAAATATAAAAAAAACAAAAAACAAACATGTTTTAATAAAAATCTAATGGCTTCAAGGACCCTCCGAGCTGGAGCTGGTTGCGGCTGGAGGGAGAGAAAAACATTTTATTTAAAATGTTTAAAAAAAAACAAAAAACAAAACATGTTTTAATAAAAATCTAATGGCTTCAAGGACCTTTTCTGATGATTAGTACTTTTCTTAGTGAAGATATATGACCGCTTATATTGACCAACTCATGTTTCTCTTCATGTTGCTGACAGTGTGATACGGCCAGTGCCGTACAGTGTCTATCGCAGCCAGCTAGTGAATGGAGCCCAGCACTGCTTACCATGATAACCCCATGCTCTGTGTGCAGGAGTTATATAGGCCTATGCCCCCCCCCCCCCTCCTTGCGGAACGGGCAGCATCAGCATGGTGCTGTTCCATGTCCAGCAAAGACGAAAATTTCAGCTTCTACTTTCAGTCTTGGTGCCCTTGGGTCGGTGCATGCGGCTAAGGGTAAAGGTCATCAAGTGCTCTGAAAATGATTGAGAGATGACATTACAGCCTTCTCACTGCCTTCAGAGACTACGGTATCTCAAGCGGTTCGTGGGCTTCTCATCATGCTAAGCATCATTCAATGGCTTGTTTTGCTGTTAATGTGGTTGTAACCCATCAAACAACAATGGAGGGTTATTTCACTCCAGTAAGTGCCCTGGGGTTGCTGTAGTATCTGGAGAAGCCACAGCACCACAAGTACTTCTCTCTTCCCTTCTTTATACTCTCTATGTCTTTCCTTGCAGTATCAGTGAGTATAGGGTTGCCAATGTATGTAAATCGACAGTTCTAGTTTTTAGTGGGAGAGGTATTCCTTGAAGAGGTGTTATCTTGTACATGGTATATACATCTGTATCATGTGTATACAGTTACCACCATAAGTGGAACCTCACACCTCATAAGTGGGAAGTAGGTACTTCTGTGCATATATGGTTGGCAATTACATGTTTGTGGTATGGCGGTATCCCCATGTATACTGATTTATGGCAATTTCAGTGTTATAGTCTATTTCTCCTTACTAGTTTCTGACTACAGCCAGATCACCTTTGTTGCATTTTCAGCCACATTCATAGCTTGGTATTGTCGGGCAGGTAGTATGGGGACTTGTAGTATGTAAGGTTTCTAGAGGCTAGTGCATTCCTACTCAGTTTGGTGGCGGTCGAGTCCATTTAAGGTGTCAAATGGCCTCTTCTGTGGCGGTTGAGGAGTGAGGTGGAAGTTGCAGGCAAGTTATTGTAGACTTATTTTAACTAATAGAGGAGGTTAAATCTCATGGTGGTGACAGGCTGAGCTTTAGAAATGGCCAGCCTGAAGGATGTCGTAATAGTAACGTCATCCAGAGGCGGGCACAGTGGTTAAGCACAGGGTCGTTGGTGCCCTTAAAGTGTACTGGCTCTGCTAGAATTGCAAGCCGGAGCGTGCTGCCCCCCTTTATTTATTTATTGCTGTCTGGCCGGGTGCTGTATGTCAGACAGCTGGGGATCTCACAGTATTCGTGAATCCCAATGGTCTAGCACTTCACCTGACTCCTTCTGTCATTATTTTACTTCTGTGAGTTTAATAAAGCTGTGGCCATTTTTACAACCAAAATAAAGTGTTTTGTGCATTTATTCCAAAGTCATTATTTACCGTAGTTTGGGTGGTTTTAGGTAGGAGTGAGGGACATCCCATATCCAAAGTCAAGACACCCCCGGAGCCATCAGCAAAGGGGGACATGACTTTGGGATGGGGGAACCAATAACTCCTGCAGTTTCTTCTTTGTGCAGTAGTTGAGTAGATTTATACAGACTGGGTCAGCTTTAAGAATATATCGGTGTATATTCAGCTTTAGTGTATATACAGCTGTAGGAGTATATATCTGTGTATGTTCTGCTGTAGGAGTGTATATCTGTATGTTCTGTGTAGGAGTATATATCTGTAGTAGGAGTATATATCTGTGTATGTTCTGCTTTAGTGTATGGTGCTTAGTGTGTTACTGTAGGGAGGGAGGAGTTAGGAATAGATGTCACTTCCTGTCTCCTCCATCTTCATCCTCTTTCTCATCACAAGACCTGGATGAAGCATTTCCCGCCCTCCCGCCCTCTTTGCATCACTATGTTATACTTGTTTTTTATTTATTTATTTTTTTTCACATTTTCCTATCTAATGTATTATTGTATCATTGCTTTGTTACTGTAATTGTGTATTTGGCTCTATATATTCAATTATGAGATGACTGATGAGTTATTGTTGGGCATTATCCTTCTAGGCCCAAGGGAAGGGCAGTCCTCCAGCCATGGTTCCCTAGAGGTTTCCTCCACAGGGGTTTTTTCCTCTCCTGAGTGCTGTAGGATGACTCTTTGTGAGTCGGGGGTTTGCCATTATTTAGTCAGTCGTGTGTAATAAAGTATTACGTGTCACATGGTCCATTGATAAACTGTCACAGCTTTACTTTTGCAATTGAGGAGTCAGGTGGAAGTTGCAGGCAAGTTATTGTAGACTTATTTTAACTAATAGAGGAGGTTAAACCTCATGGTGGTGAACAGGCTGAGCTTTAGAAATGGCCAGCCTGAAGGATGTCGTAATAGTAACGTCATCCAGAGGCGGGCACAGTGGTTAAGCACAGGGTCGTTGGTGCCCTTAAAGTGTACTGGCTCTGCTAGAATTGCAAGCCGGAGCGTGCTGCCCCCCTTTATTTATTTATTGCTGTCTGGCCGGGTGCTGTATGTCAGACAGCTGGGGATCTCACAGTATTCGTGAATTGAATACTGAACTGGGCACAACTAGAGAGGACATTAAACTGGGGGCAACTAGAGGGGACATTGAACTGGGCGCAACTAGAGAGGGACATTAAACCAAGGGGATAGCTGGAGGGTGACATTAAACTGAGGGCAACTAGAGGCAGACATGTCCCCCTCCAGCTCAATTACCCCCATCATCTGCTCCCAGTTTAATTGCCCCCCTACTTCTGCCCCAATTTAATGTCCCCCTTCAGCTGGCCCTAGTTTGATTGCCCCCCTTCAACTGCCCCCAGTTTAATGTCCTCCTTCATCTGCCCCTAGTTTAATTGCCCCCTAACTTGGCCCCCAGTTTAATTGCCTCCAGCTTAATGTCCCCATTCATTTTCCATTTTCTTTGTGGCCGTGGGCATGCGCAGTCGGCTCTGCCTGTGGCCCGATGGCAGAGCTGACTGCGCATACATAGAAGAATGAAGCCCAGAACGGAAGGATACACAGGGAGAGGGCGTTCCAGGTGAAGATGGAGGCGGCGCTGGAGATTTCTCTCGCAGTATTGGGGACGCTTCCAAGTGCTGTTTGAGAACTCATTTGCATACTGAAGAAAATCCGGATTTCTACCAAACGACAGAGCGGAGAAGACTTCTAAAGGTAGGAGAAGAATAAATATAAATGAATATAAGAGTCAGCTCACCAGATTAGAATGTTCTTCAACCCCCAAGGTGCACGACCTGTGCTTCAGGGCTCCATGAAGCCAAAGTAATACGACTATTTCAATGTAGATAGAAGAATCCGCAGCACTTGGGTGTCTTTAAAATTTAGCCTTTAATCCATCAGTTTAAAAAATAGCCTTAGATGGCAAACAAACAAAAATCCAAAAGAAACACAGTGCATGAAAAGGAAGAAAACGTGACTAAAACCGCAGTAATAACTGACATGTTTCGGGACTCATGGTCCCTTACTCATAGTTGGTCTGCTGCACTGTGTTTCTTTTGCTGCGGATTCTTCTATCTATGTTGAAATAGGAGAAGAAAAGCCTTTCTTAAGGCTATTCCTACGTGTTAGAAAAAAGGGTATCCAATGATAGAATCCCTTTAAAAAACGCACCAGAATTTTTCCAAAATTTATGATAATTAGCACCTTATTTTTTATGTTTTAGGCTGAAGCTCTATGTTTTGAAACACAGGGGTTTTGCTGCAGCAGAAATGCTGCTTTTTACAGTACCTGTGAAGTGAATGGAATTGTGGCTAATTGAATTTAAAAAATCCACTGCGGAAAAGCTACATTTTCAAATACGCCCATGTTTTTGTGATTCGCCACACGTCAAGAATTTTTATTTTTTTTTATGTAGATTGCAAGCCCCATATAGAGCTCACAATGTATATTTTTCCCTATCAGTATGTCTTTGGAATATGGGATAGAAATCCATGCAAACACGGGGAGAACATACAAACTCCTTGCAGATGGTTTTATGCACTTGGTGGGATTTGAACACCAGGACTGCAAGGCTGCAGTGCTAACCACTGAGCCACCGTGTGGCCCCGTCAAGAAATTTTAGGATAATTTTTTTTTTTTTTAAATTAGATCGGGAGGAGGTGAAAAAATAAAAAATATACTTACCTGTCCTTGGTGCTCCGGTGTCCTGCTGTGCTGATGTCTTCTTTTGGCGGACATCCTTGCTGGCTGTGACATCACAGGTTCCCTCCACAAGGGCCACTTATTGGCCTCAGCAGTCATATGACTGCTGAGGCCAATCACCGGCCTAAGGTAAGGATCCGGGGACGTTCACTGGAAGAAAAAAATCACAGCAGCAGGATCGGACCGCGCTGGGAGATGTATGTTTTTTTAATTATTTGTTATTTTCACCTCCCCTGGCCTAATTTTGAAATAAAATTTTTATCCTGGACAACCCCTTTAAACACTTTCTAACAATCTCTGAGCTGCATTGACGGGTGGGGCATTTTCAAAGGGGCGGTGCTTAATGTTAAAAATTGTGTGCTCCTGGTCCCTTTATCCAAATTACCCATACTATATTTAACCTCTTTTCTCCCCCAGCTGCGACTCCGTGGATGGGTCTCTAGGGGTCTCTATAAAGTTGCTCATCTGTATACGGATGACGGGCTTAAATCGTTTTCCATGTTACAGGACGAGTTCCAGCTCCCTAAAACGGATTTCTTTAAATATCTGCAGTTGCGTCATTTTTTTCAATCCTATGAGCCCTCTAGATTGACCTTTCCCAGGCTAGCCTTAAAGCTGTGGAATAGGTCCTCGCCTGTTAGAGGTGGGTTGTCAGTGTTTTATAGCTTTTTCTCTGTCCCTCCGGAGCAGGTCAAGCCTCTTCACGTGCTTCGTTGGGAGGCGGATCTTGCCAGAACCATCCCTCTGTCGGATTGGTATGTGGCAGCTGGGTTTGTCAAACGTGTATCTAAGGGGGCAGCACATTGGGAAACGGCTTTGAAAATTATGCTGAGGTGGTATAGGACTCCGATCCAAATGGCGCATATTGATCCTTCTTGTTCCAGACTCTGCTGGAGAGGTTGTGGCCAAGTAGGTTCGTTCTTGCACTTGTGGTGGGACTGCCCACCGGTACAAACCTTCTGGATAACGGTATTTCGTTTCATGTCCGCCATAGCTGGTTTAGATATCAGTCCTTCTCCTGGTCTCGCCCTTTGTTTCTTAGATATTGGTAGTTTCCCCTCGGATATGCAGGTCGTGCTGGGTCAGATCGTGCTCGCAGCTCGGGCCATGATCGCTCGTCAGTGGAAGTCCGCTCTTTGTTTGACCTTAGCTGAACTATTTCACCATGTGAACTTGGCATGTACCTTGGAACATTTGTTGTCTAACAAAAACCATACTTACGCCAAGTTTCGATCCCAGTGGTCTCTCTGGATCTCGTATGTGGAGTCTACTAAGGGTGCTCTTTCTCCTCGGCCCCAGACCGCCCCCATGGGGACCCCCTGATTACTACTTGCCCTTTATGTTGTTATCCCAGGTGGCTTTATTTTATTTTATTTGACTTTATTCAATTTTGTGGATGTATTTTGTGTTTCTCTGATATTGTATTCAGGTATGTGGTTATGTTGTTCATGTTATTGTTTGGTTTGCTTGTCCTTTTCTGTTTCTATTTCGTCTCCCCTATTTCTCTTTTTCTTGTTCCTTTCCTGTTTCCTTTTGGTTGTGTTCCCCCTTTCAACCCTTTCTTGTCTTTTCGTAGAATTGGTGTCCTTGTAGCGTTTTGTATATCTGGTCTTTCGGCCTTTATATGTTTGGTCATGTTTGTGTCATCCATGTTTATGGGTTGCAACCCGAAGCTCCAGCTTAGATTCCTATTGTAATACTTGGACTTATGCCGATTCTTCTTATGTTTGTAGTTACCTTTTTTATTATATTGTAAAAACTTTCTTCTTTTCAATAAAAATCATATTTAAAATAAAATAAAAATTGTGTGCTAAAAATGTGACAAAATTCTGGAAATGTGCCACAATTTTGGAAGTTTTTTTTCAGAAATTAAGCCAAATGATGTAACATTAGACTAGTCTAAAAATACGCCAGATTTTTAAGTAACTTTAGACACTTTGGAAAGTCTGATGCAGTTTAGCACAAGGTTTGCACTATCACTGAGCTCTCTGTCGTTCAGGTCCCAGCTACAGCGGTTACCCATGGACACCAGCGGACCCCATAGACTATAATGGGGCGTCTGCAGATTCAAAGCTGAAAATGTCAGAGAATAAAGTCCTCCCTGCAGAACTCTTATCTCTGCTGATTATTGGAAGTTTTTGCTGTGGAGTCTGAGATGTGAACCCAACCTAAGGGTAAGGTCACACTGAGTAAACGCTAGCTTATTCTGAACGTAAAACACGTTCAGAATAAGCGGCGTCTAAAGCAGCTCCATTCATTTCTATGGGAGCGGGGATACGAGCGCTCCCCATAGAAATGAATGGTCTGCTTCTTTCACTCCGTGCAGTCCCATTGAAGTGAATGGGGAGTGCCGGCGTATACGGCAAGCTCTGCTCATGCCGGAGCGTACACGCCGGCACTCCCCATTCACTTCAATGGGACTGCACGGAGTGAAAGAAGCAGCCCATTCATTTCTATGGGGAGCGCTCGTATCCCCGCTCCCATAGAAATGAATGGAGCTGCTTTAGACGCCGCTTATTCTGAACGTGTTTTACGTTCAGAATAAGCTAGCGTTTACTCAGTGTGAATTCACCCTAAGGGTAAGGTCACACTGAGTAAACGCTAGCTTATTTTGTAGAGTAAAATTACACTTGTAAATTTTGCTATCCCATTGACTTCAATGATATTTTTTTACATGCGTAAAAATTCGCCTGTTAAATGTCATTGAAGTCAATGGGAGTCTTATTTTTACATGTGTATTTTGCAAACATACACGCGCGTTTACTCAGTGTGAATGCACCCTTAAGGGTGCATTCACACTGAGTAAACGCTAGCT
This sequence comes from Leptodactylus fuscus, assembly GCF_031893055.1. Classification (NCBI taxonomy): domain Eukaryota; kingdom Metazoa; phylum Chordata; class Amphibia; order Anura; family Leptodactylidae; genus Leptodactylus; species Leptodactylus fuscus. Next base: position 151,671,767 of record NC_134271.1, read on the forward strand.
TATTTTGTAGAGTAAAATTACACTTGTAAATTTTGCTATCCCATTGACTTCAATGATATTTTTTTACAAGTGTAAAAATACGCCTGTAAAAAATACGCCTGTAAAAAATACGCCTGTAAAAATACGCCTGTAAAATGTCATTGAAGTCAATGGGATAGCAAAATTTACAAGTGTAATTTTACTCTACAAAATAAGCTAGCGTTTACTCAGTGTGAATGCACCCTAAGACTGTCTAGTCTAACTATATACTATATAAGGGTGCATTCACACTGAGTAAACGCTAGCTTATTTTGTAGAGTAAAATTACACTTGTAAATTTTGCTATCCCATTGACTTCAATGACATTTTACAGGCGTATTTTTACAGGCGTATTTTTTACAGGCGTATTTTTTACAGGCGTATTTTTACACTTGTAAAAAAATATCATTGAAGTCAATGGGATAGCAAAATTTACAAGTGTAATTTTACTCTACAAAATAAGCTAGCGTTTACTCAGTGTGAATGCACCCTAACAGTTAGTTTTGGTTTCTCTGCTCCAATGTATGTCCTTGGTGTTACACAGGTCTCTCGCAGCGTTTCTGGGAACCAGCCCGTGTTCTTCATGGCATTGCAGGTGAGTTTTTCTAACTAGTGTTTTACTACTGTCTAAACTGAAAACTAAAAAACTACAAATAGTTCATTTTGCTTGAAGTGTCTTGGTGTCTTCTTGAGGCTGTGGCCTGTGTTCTAGAGCCCAGCGTTCTAGATTATAGCGTTCTAATAGGAATTTTCTATAGGACTTCAAGAGTGCCAAAGTAACCACGAGTAAAAAGAGAAAAGTGTGTGTGTTATTGTCCGGTATATTGTCTGCGGTTATACAAGTGCTTTGTTATTTCATGGGGTTTTCCACCTTTGTAATGTTGATGGCGTCTCCTTAGGATAGGTCCTCAGTATTAGATGTGAGAGGGTCAGACGCCGGGGACCCCCACAGATCAGCTGCTATGGACAATGTGGCCCCCGATGACGTTCACATGCTGGGAGCCGCACTGCCCAATTACTGTATAAAGTGTAGCCGTGGCTTTAGGTTTCTCAGCGCTGCCTTATAGAAGTCTATGAGACAGAGCTGCAGGATATAAAGCTGCTGCTAATGGAAACATTATGGGAGCCGCACCGTCCCCGAGCAGCAGATCTGTCACCTCGCTGATACACAAATGTCATAACCTTTATAAGAACTGCCTGCAGTAAAGGTGATGCCACACGGAGGCCTGGATACGGCTATAACTGTGGCTATCGTTTTGCTGTTACCACCAGCCAGTATTGAGATGTAGATGAATATAAGGCCGGAGTCCCCATGTCACAAAAAAATGTAATTTGGCATTTTCCATATTGGTATATGTCTATGGAAAGTGCTGTGGTAAAAATGCGTTGCTGCTGCTGTCTTTTTCAGAGCGCATTTTGGCTGCGGCTCGCTACGTGGGGTCTTGGTCTTAATATATATTATGTCCATAAACCAGCAGAAAAGGCGCCAGAGATAGAGTTTTTGATTCCCTCGTATATATACTGAGGCACCCTGAAAAGAGAGATACTCTAATCTCAGCAGGTAATTCCCTTTAGTTAAAGGTTTCATCCAAAAATCAGGTTGAGAATTAACCCCTTCACTGACATCCAGACTGGCGCAATATATCTGATATAAAACAATACATGTTCTTGATATGCACTAAACTCCCAGGTGTATACAAAAAGATAAAATAAGACCCCTGGGTTATATCAGATATATTACGCCATTCTGGATGTCAGTGAAGTATATTTTTAATACGTCTCTCAGTGACAGATGAGAATTAACCCCTTAATGACATAAGGTAATTTGTACTTTAATGCTCGGCGCCTTTTTTCATATTTTCCTTCCCCAACTTCAAAAATTCATAACTTTTCGTTGTTTCTGTCGATATAACTATGTGAGAGCGTCTTCTTTTTGTGAAAAGTTGTACTTTCATTTGCCATTATTTTGGGGTACATACCGTATATACTCAAGTATAAGCTGACTTTTTCATCACAGTTTTTATGCTGAAAAAGCCCCCACAGCTTATACTCGAGTCAGGGTCCACGGAGCACAGAAAGCTGAAGGACCTGCATAATTAACCGAAGGGGGAGGTCTTTTAGTGCTGCTGCTCTGTGATTGGCTTGTCATGTAGGTCACGTGACTGTGATGTTATGAAAGGTCCTGCAGCATTTAGAATGTAACATCTGCAGATAAGTCAGTGGCCAGGATTCATTGTATCTGAGAGAAGATGTCTGTTGTATGAAGAAGAGATGAGCAAACAGTGAAATATTCAATTCGAATAGCCCCTCAATATTCGACTATTCGAACGAATATCGAACCCCATTATAGTCTATAGGGAAAAAAGCTTTGTTTAAGAGGAAACCACTAATCTACTAAGGAGGGTCATGAAGTCCACTATGACACCTCAGCAAATGATGCCAACACCTCTGCAATGCAACTGGGACAGCAGGGGAAGCATGTCTGGGGGCATCTAACAAGCCCAAGTACCTGTATTATGCCACTAATAATGCGGGAGCTGACTTTTTCCCATAGGATTGCATTGACCAGCGTTGATTGGCCGAATGCCATACAGTGTACAGCATTTGGCCAGTCAACACTGGTTCTGCCGGAGGTTCGTCTGTGAGGAGGCGGAGTCTAAGATCGGTCCACAGCAGTCTCCATTGTGGTCCAATCTCAGGTATAGCAGAGTTGAGCGCACAGCTCTGCTACATCTCAGGTATAGCAGAGTTGAGCGCACAGCTCTGCTACATCTCAGGTATAGCAGAGTTGAGCGCACAGCTCTGCTACATCTCAGGTATAGCAGAGTTGAGCGCACAGCTCTGCTACATCTCAGGTATAGCAGAGTTGAGCACACAGCTCTGCTACATCTGAGATGTAGCAGAGTTGTGCGCTCAACCCTGCTATACCTGAGGTTGTAGCAGAGCTGTGCAGGCATGGTCACTTTTAACCACAACATCTAAAGAGTTAACAGCTGTGATCGGTGAGATAAAGTGGGTCTCACAGTTTTATTATTTTCCTTTATTTTTCTGTGTCTTTACTATGTGTGTGTCAAAACACAGAAAAATAAGCAATAAATGCATGTCCAACAAACCTACGAGTATATACACAAATCAGACCAAACCTGTTTACATATGGATAGTAAATGTATTCTTGTGTGTATACCTAGACGAATGACTTGGGGCTTTGTATTTCTGTATCCCACATATTGCAGCCATTACCTTATTCCACCAGCTTGGCATGTATATATATATATATATATATATATATATATATATATATATATACATACACTCACCGGCCACTTTATTAGGTACACCTGTCCAACTGCTCGTTAACACTTAATTTCTAATCAGCCAATCACATGGCGTCAACTCAGTGCATTTAGGCATGTAGACATGGTCAAGACAATCTCCTGCAGTTCAAACCGAGCATCAGTATGGGGAAGAAAGGTGATTTGAGTGCCTTTGAACGTGGCATGGTTGTTGGTGCCAGAAGGGCTGGTCTGAGTATTTCAGAAACTGCTGATCTACTGGGATTTTCACGCACAACCATCTCTAGGGTTTACAGAGAATGGTCCGAAAAAGAAAAAACATCCAGTGAGCGGCAGTTCTGTGGGCGGAAATGCGTTGTTGATGCCAGAGGTCAGAGGAGAATGGCCAGACTGGTTCGAGCTGATAGAAAGGCAACAGTGACTCAAATAGCCACCCGTTACAACCAAGGTAGCCAGAAGAGCATCTCTGAACGCACAGTATGTCGAACTTTGAGGCAGATGGGCTACAGCAGCAGAAGACCACACCGGGTGCCACTCCTTTCAGCTAAGAACAGGAAACTGAGGCTACAATTTGCACAAGCTCATCGAAATTGGACAATTGAAGATTGGAAAAATGTTGCCTGGTCTGATGAGTCTCGATTTCTGCTGCGACATTCGGATGGTAGGGTCAGAATTTGGCGTCAACAACATGAAAGCATGGATCCATCCTGCCTTGTATCGGTAACGGTTCAGGCTGGTGGTGGTGGTGTCATGGTGTGGGGAATATTTTCTTGGCGCTCTTTGGGCCCCTTGGTACCAATTGAGCATCGTTGCAACGCCAAAGCCTACCTGAGTATTGTTGCTGACCATGTCTATCCCTTTATGACCACAATGTACCCAACATCTGATGGCTACTTTCAGCAGGATAATGCAATGCCAAGTCATAAAGCTGGAATCATCTCAGACTGGTTTCTTGAACATGACAATGAGTTCACTGTACTCCAATGGCCTCCACAGTCACCAGATCTCAATCCAATAGAGGAGCATCTTTGGGATGTGGTGGAACGGGAGATTGGCATCATGGATGTGCAGCCGACAAATCTGCGGCAACTGTGTGATGCCATCATGTCAATATGGACCAAAATCTCTGAAGAATGCTTCCAGCACCTTGTTGTATCTATGCCACGAAGAATTGAGGCAGTTCTGAAGGCAAAAGGGGTCCAACCCGTTACTAGCATGGTGTACCTAATAAAGTGGCCGGTGAGTGTATATATATATATATATATATATATATATATATATATACAGTCCTATGAAAAAGTTTGGGCACCCCTATTAATCTTAATCATTTTTAGTTCTAAATATTTTGGTATTTGCAGCAGCCATTTCAGTTTGATATATCTAATAACTGATGGACACAGTAATATTTCAGGATTGAAATGAGGTTTATTGTACTAACAGAAAATGTGCAATATGCATTAAACCAAAATTTGACCGGTGCAAAAGTATGGGCACCTCAACAGAAAAGTGACATTAATATTTAGTAGATCCTCCTTTTGCAAAGATAACAGCCTCTAGTCGCTTCCTGTAGCTTTTAATCAGTTCCTGGATCCTGGATAAAGGTATTTTGGACAAACAATTCAAGTTCAGTTAAGTTAGATGGTCGCCGAGCATGGACAGCCCGCTTCAAATCATCCCACAGATGTTCAATGATATTCAGGTCTGGGGACTGGGATGGCCATTCCAGAACATTGTAATTGTTCCTCTGCATGAATGCCTGAGGATTTGGAGCAGTGTTTTGGATCATTGTCTTGCTGAAATATCCATCCCCGGCGTAACTTCAACTTCGTCACTGATTCTTGAACATTATTCTCAAGAATCTGCTGATACTGAGTGGAATCCATGCGACCCTCAACTTTAACAAGATTCCCGATGCCGGCATTGGCCACACAGCCCCAAAGGATGATGGAACCTCCGCCAAATTTTACAGTGGGTAGCATGTGTTTTTCTTGGAATGCTGTTTCTTTTTGGACGCCATGCATAACGCCTTTTTTTTATAACCAAACAACTCAATCTTTGTTTCCAAAATGAAGCTGCCTTGTCCAAATGTGCTTTTTCATACCTCAGGCAACTCTATTTGTGGCGTACGTGCAGAAACGGCTTCTTTCTCATCACTCTCCCATACAGCTTCTCCTTGTGCAAAGTGTGCTGTATAGTTGACTGATGCACAGTGACACCATCTGCAGCAAGATGATGCTGCAGCTCTTTGGAGGTGGTCTGTGGATTGTCCTTGACTGTTCTCACCATTCTTCTTCTCTGCCTTTCTGATATTTTTCTTGGCCTGCCACTTCTGGGCTTAACAAGAACTGTCCCTGTGGTCTTCCATTTCCTTACTATGTTCCTCACAGTGGAAACTGACAGGTTAAATCTCTGAGACAACTTTTTGTATCCTTCCCCTGAACAACTATGTTGAACAATCTTTGTTTTCAGATCATTTGAGAGTTGTTTTGAGTAGCCCATGATGCCACTCTTCAGAGGAGATTCAAATAGGAGATCAACTTGCAATTGGCCACCTTAAATACCTTTTCTTATGATTGGATACATCTGGCTATGAAGTTCAAAGCTCACTGAGGTTACAAAACCAATTTTGTGCTTCAGTAAGTCAGTAAAAAGTAGTTAGGGGAATTCAAATCAATAAAATGATAAGGGTGCCCATACTTTTGCACCGGTCAAATTTTGGTTTAATGCATATTGCACATTTTCTGTTAGTACAATAAACCTCATTTCAATCCTGAAATATTACTGTGTCCATCAGTTATTAGATATATCAAACTGAAATGGCTGTTGCAAACACCAAAATATTTAGAACAAAAAATGATTAAGATTAATAGGGGTGCCCAAACTTTTTCATAGGACTGTATATATATATGTATATATATATATATATATATATATATATATATATTTGTTAGGATACGGATATTGCCGTACACTTGTGACAGCGCTCTTTGTGATGAGGGCTGAGGCAATTCTCTATTTTATTTTTTCTATTCTTTGTAATTTTATGAAACTAATAAACACAAATTTTCTATTTATTTGTATTGTGTGAGCCTTGTTTTGATATGATGTGTGTGGGGTTTCACTTTTTACATGTCCCACGGGGAGACTTAAAGGGGCTCTGTCATTGCCAAAACGTGTTCTGAGATACTGATGTGCCTGAATAACCTTTAAAAAAACTATTCAGGTTCTGCCACTAGTTTTTCCATAGACCACCCCCTTTTTTCTTAAATATTGGTAAAACCGATATACCAATGATGCTCACCGAGCACCCTGGGTGTTCCTCAGGGCCAGCGAGTCCCCCCCCTTCCCTGCGTCATACCTCTTTCACACCCTCTCCATTGCTTGTGCTCAGTTATGCCCTCCTTCAGACTTGCTGTAACTGCCTCACTATAGAGCGGCATACTGAGCAGTATACCAAGTTCTATAGGTAGCTACAAGAAAATGTCGCTCGGACATGCACAGTAGCGCTCAGAATGGAGCATTACTGCGCATTCCTGGGATTTGAAGCGAAGGAGCGAGATTGGATGGAAGCAGTTACAGCAAGTGAGGAGGAGGTCATAACGGAGCACAAGCAATCTGCATTTTTACATGATGCGTTTTTTGAGGCGTTATTAGTTTTTAATTTTATTTTTTTTTTGTTACCGCAGATTGTATGAACCTGAAAACTTCTCTTTAAAGAGGACCTTTCATCAGATTGGGGCACAGCAGTTCTATATACTGCTGGAAAGCTGACAGTGCGCTGATTTCAGTGCACTGTCGGCTTTCCCGATCTGTTCCCTGGGTAAAGCGCTATCGGTCCCGGTACCGTAGCGCTTTACAGTCAGAAGGGCGTTTCTGACAGTTAGCCAGGGACGTCCTTCTGCCCAGCAGCGCCTATCGCGCTTTACTGAGGAGCGGGGAGGAACGCCCCCTCCCTCTGCTCACAGTGCTCGTCCATAGACGAGTATTATCAGGAGGGGAGGGGGCGTTCCTCCCCGCTCACACTGTACAGCGCGATAGGCGCTGCTGTGGAGAAGGGCATCCCTGGCTAACTGTCAGAAACGCCCTTCTGACTGTAAAGCGCTACGGTATCGGGACCGATAGCGCTTTACCCAGGGCACAGATCGGGAAAGCTGGCAGTGCACTGAATTCAGCGCACTGTCAGCTTTCCAGCAGTATATAGAACTGCTGTGCCCCAATCTGATGAAAGGTCCTCTTTAAAAAAAAAATGCTAGCAGTTTTTGCAAAAACTAGACCAAAAAACCATGCCGCGGTTTTTTCTGCCTCCCATTGACTTCAATGGGTTTTTCTAGACGGAATCTGCCTGAAGATAGGCCATGTTGCTTTTTTTTCCACTTGCTGAAAAAAAACTGCTAGTGACTCCCATTGAAATGAATGAGAGGTGTTTTTTTCAGGTGGATTTTGAGATGGATTCCGCATCAAAATCTGCCTGCAAAAAAACTCTGTGTGAGTACATTACAATACACAGTACATTTCAGTACATTACAATTATATCACTATGTGAAGCCTTTACCCTCCCCCTTGTAAGAGGGTTTACAGCAACAATAACCAAAATTCCAGATCACTGGAGAAGATCTAACACTAGTTCACACTAGCATTGTGATCTCCATCATTGGGGACCTGAACAAGCCATTGCCGGACCGCGAACACAGTGGTTACATGTGGACACTGGTGGAGCCAGTTGACTATAATGAGGTGTGCCGGGTGTCTGCTGTCCTCTGTGTAGGACTGTTCTCTCCACCGATTTTCGGGGGTTCCTATTATACAGATGTGATCCCAGTCAGGAAGGAATTGGCATACCGTAATCCTCATGGGGTTTTTTGCCTTCCTCTGGATCATCACCGTAGGGGACTGTTGGGTTATAGGTTGGACCTGATGGACTGATGTCTTCATCCAACCTCATCTACTGTGTAACTATGTGACATAAGTGTGACTTATAGGGAGTCTCTCATTGGTAAAACTCATCTTTAAGTAAACACATTTCTGAATAGCCTTTAAAAATGTTATTCTATATATTCTACCTTTATATGTGTAAGACACCCCGCCGTTTCATTATAAATCATTAATAACGTTTATGCTAATGAACCCCATGGAGCTCCCTAGGCGTTCCTGGGCATTATGTTCTGTAGCGAACTACACCAAAATGGTGCTCGGACATGCGCAGTACAGATCTGAACAGAGCGGCACTGTGCATGCTCGAGATTGGAACTGCAGGAGCGCGATCTGGGCGTACAAACATCCTGGAAGGAGGAGGACAGATGGAGTACAAGCAATGGAGGAGTGTGAACAGAGGTATGACATGGGGGGTGCTCAGAGGCTCCGGGGAACGCATAGGGAGCTCCGTGGGGTTGATTAGCATAAACATTTAGGGTAAGCTCACTGGGTTTTTTGGTCCGGAACCTGAGGCGAAGGCCGCCTCAGGTTCCGGATGAAAAGTATGGGTAGCTGCGACTGGATCCTGGGGCAATACATTGGCGCCCAGTCGCGTACTCCGCTCCGGATTAGGCCCAAATGAATGAGCCTAGTCTGTAGGAAGTGTCTTCAGGTGAATGTCGCTAGACAAATCCGCCTGAAAGAATGAGCCTCTCGCTTCTTTTTCAATTTTTTTTTTTTTTTATTTCAGTGGGAGCTGTTTTTTTGGTCAAGATTTTGAGCCGTATCCGGCCTCAAAATCCTGACCAAAAATCCTCGTGTGAATTTACCCTCATAGTGATTTATAATGAAACGGCGGGGTGTCTTACACATATAAAGGCAGCAGTAGAATAACCTTTTTAAAGACTATTCAGAAATGTTTACTTAAAAATGAGTTTTACCAATGAGAGACTCCCTTTAAAAACTAACCTTTATTTCTACCATTAAAATACCATTATAATATCATAGCAATATAATTGGCCACCAGAAATATCCCCCATCCCTCAGTGGAGTATTGGCTAAATACCAGAGCGCCCCCTCCTCCAGCCATCTCAGTGGCCTCAGTATATTCTTATTGTAGACTAACAACAATCCCTCCATTACATAAGGGGGTTCAGTACAATCCACTCTCTGGTCATTGCTATATCAGATTAGCAGCCGCACTGCCTGATACTTGTAGTGTAACCAATGTCTATTGCTTGTCCCTACTACTCCATTCTCTCCCTTCTTGTCCCGATCCCTAGACGTGCTATACATAGCTAATCCTCAGGGGATAAGATCTATGGACTATGTAAGACTAGCTGGTACCCGCGACTTCGTCTGCGGTGATTGTAGCAGTGGGTATATACAGACGCAGGTAAGGTTTTCGTAGTGTGTATAAGGTATGGGATATGAAATGTAACTTTGTATCTTGTTGTTTCTGTAATTCAGAGAATATGTGAGACTTTTGTGTTGAAGTTAATTTGTATTTGAGCTGCTATACGGTGTTGGTATAAACTGTACATAGTGACTTTGGGACAGAGGGATTTCAGGTTAATATACTTCGATATACGACATTGTATGATTTGTTATTTTCTGCCAGTAGTGTGTTGACATTTTTTTCTTTGTTGAAGTTGCCATATTCTGACAGCAGTCACTTTTTTATTTGTCTGTGTCGGGGGATGTCTTTTTTTTGCAGGGCCGGATGTAGTTTTTAGTTGTTGCATTTTCAGGAAATGCTATTGGTTTGATCACTTTTGATTGATGTTTGTATGATAATGAAAATTGTGAAAAAACAGCGGTTTAGGACTTTTCAGTCTGTTTGCCGCTACGGCATTAAGCGTCCAGGCAAAATATTTGTATAGCTTTGTAGAGCGGGTGATTTCGGATACAGGGATACCTAACATGTATGTATTTCACAGTATTTAGCTACTTTTATATGTGTTCTAGGGAAAGGTGGGGTGATTTGAATTAGTTATTATTTTTTTGTCCTTTTTTTGTTTTTGTTTTTGCATTTATTAGACCGCCTAGGGGTATTGACATGGGTGGGCGGTGTCGCAGATTGTCAGAGCGGTGGGGGTCGGCAAACATGGCTGCTCCGGAGCGTTAAAGAGAGCCTCCTGGAGTATCGTTAAGGTGAGGGGCAAAGTGGTAAAGTATATGTATATGTAATTGTGTGGGGTTAGGGGCGAGGCTGTAGAGGGCAATATGAATTTTGTGGCTTGCTATGGCCCAAAGTGTGTGAGATTGCAGAGATAGTGATGTGAGTTTGGGTTTTGTGGGGGTCCTGGCACAAACGTATGTGCGCTATTGTGACAAAAAGTAGCCTATTGCGCAATCCTGTGTAGTAACTATGTTTGTGGAAACTTTCAGCCAAATCGGTGGAGTGGGTTTTGCGTGATTGAGGAACAAACATCCAAACACACAAATCCACAAACATCCAAACTCACAAACTTTCAGGATTACATATCACAAATAAAATCAATTTAAAAGCACAGGTGTGTCAAAACATTTCTTAAATATACATGGTGGAGATATCACTTCCCTGTCTTTTACAGCTATTGACAGAATCCCCAAATCGGTTAGGGGTGGTGATCATACCCACAGACCTAGGGTAAAGGAGGCTGAATGGATCATGAAATTAAATACCCGATATCCGCTCGGCATGAACCTGACAAATGATTTGGCTTATATATATATATATATATATATATATATATATATATATATATATATACAGTGTATGTATGTGTATATATATATATATATATATATATATATATATATACAGTATATATATATATATATATATATATATTAAATATTGTTAATTTTACTTACCTTTTAATGTAAAACTTCCAGCCGTTTTGTGTGATAGATTCATCCATGTAGAGACGAATTCAATATGTTACAACTTTATTGAATTTCCCACTGTGTAGTGAGCATGCGCGAGGTTGGTATTTGAGTCGAGATTAGCCTTCTCTGTTATGGGTACAGAATAAGAAAATTCACCTCACCATGCAGGTTTGGGTACATTTTAGATTGCTCATTTTATAGTCTTATGACAACCATACATGACATATATCTGTATATACACAGGAGATAATGTATCTTGTCATACAGGTTTGTGTACACTTCAGCTTGCTTATTTTATAGCTTTATAACAACCATATATGACATATAGCTGGTACCCGCGACTTCGTCTGCGGTGATTGTAGAAGTGGGTGTATACAGGCGCGGGTAAGGTTTCCGTACTGTGTATAAGGTATGGGATATGAAATGTAACTTTGTATCTTGTTTTTGCTGTAATTCAGAGAATACGTGAGACTTTTGTGTTGAATGTAATTTGTAGTTCAGCTGCTATATATACGGTGTTGTGAGAAACTTTACATAGTGACTTTGGGACAGAGGGATTTGAAGTTAACCCTTTCCCGCCGATGGCATTTTTGGATTTTCGTTTTTCGCTTTGGACTCCCCTCCTTCTAAACCCCATAACTTTTTTATTTGTCCGCTCCCAGAGCCATATGAGGTCTTAATTTTTCCGGGACAAATTTTTCTTCATGATGCCACCATTATTTATTCTATATAATGTACTGGGAAGCAGGGAAAAAATTCAGAATGGGGTGGATTTGAAGAAAAAATGCATTTCTGCGACTTTCTTACGGGCTTTGGTTTTACGGCGTTCACTGTGAAACCAAAATGACATGTCCCCGGTATTCTGTTTTTCGTTATGATGCCGGGGATACCAAATTTATATGGTTTTATTTACATTTTGACCCCTTAAAAAAAATCGAAAACTGTGTTAAAAATTTTTTTTTCTAAAAGTCTCCATATTCCGACAGCCGTAACTTATTTATACGTGCGTGTACGGGGATGTATAGGGCGTCTTTTTTTGCGGGGCCGGGTGTACTTTGTAGTTCTACCATTTTCGGGAAATGTTATTGCTTTGATCACTTTTTATTCAAATTTTTATTGAACTTATTCGGCACTTTTGACCATTTTTCCCGCTACGGCGTTTACCGAACAGGAAAAATATTTGTATAGCTTTGTAGAGCAGGCGATTTCGGATGTGGGGATACCTAACATGTATGTGTTTCACAGTTTTTAACTATTTTTATATGTGTTCTAGGGAAAGGGGGGTGATTTGAATTTTTAATCCTTTTTATTTGTTTTTATTTATTTTTTTTTACTTTTTTGTAAACTTTTTTTTTTGCATTTATTAGACCTCCTAGGGGTATTGACATGGGTGGGCGGTGTCGCGGATTGTCAGAGCGGTGGGGGTCGGCAAACATGGCTGCTCCGGAGCGTTATAGAGCGCCTCCTGGAGTATCGTTAAGGTGAGGGGCAAAGTGGTAAAGTATATGTATATGTGATTGTGTGGGGTTAGGGGCGAGGCTGTAGAGGGCAATAGGAATTTTGTGGCTTGCTATGGTCCGAAGTGTGTGAGATTGCAGAGATGGTGGTGTGAGTTTGGGTTTTGTGGGGGTCCTGGCACAAACGTATGTGCGCTATTGTGACGAAAAGTAGCCTATTGCGCAATCGGGTGTATTAACCCCTTCCCGCCGATGGCATTTTTTGATTTTCGTTTTTCGTTTTTGACTACCCTTCTTCTAAACCCCATAACTTTTTTATTTCTCCGCTCCCAGAGCCATATGAGGTCTTAATTTTTGCGGGACAAATTTTTCTTCATGATGCCACCATTAATTATTCTATATAATGTACTGGGAAGCAGGAAAAAAATTCAGAATGGGGTGGATTTGAAGAAAAAATGCATTTCTGCGACTTTCTTACGGGCTTTGGTTTTACGGCGTTCACTGTGCAGCCAAAATGACATGTCCCCTGTATTCTGTGTTTCAGTACGGTTCCAGGGATACCAAATTTATATGGTTTTATTTACATTTTAACCCCTAAAAAAAATTCCAAAACGGTGTTAAAAAATTTTTTTTCTAAAAGTCGCCATATTCCGACGGCCGTAACTTTTTTATACGTAAGTGTACGGGGATGTATAGGGCGTCTTTTTTTGCGGGGCCGGGTGTACTTTTTAGTTATACCATTTTCGGGAAATGTTATTGCTTTGATCACTTTTTATTCAAATTTTTATCAGAATCAAAACAGTGAAAAAACGGCGGTTTGGCACTTTTGACTATTTTTCCTGCTACGGCGTTTACCGAACAGGAAAAATATTTTTATAGATTTGTAGAGCGGGCGATTTCGGACGCGGGGATACCTAACATGTATATGTTTCACAGTTTTTAACTACTTTTATATTTGTTCTAGGGAAAGGGGAGTGATTTGAACTTTTAATACTTTTTATATTTTTTTATATTTTTTTTTTACTTTTTTTTAATTTTTTTTTTGCATTTATTAGACCCCCTAGGGGTGTTGAACCCCAGGGGGTCTGATCACTAATGCAATGCATTACAATGCTAATGCATTGCAATGCATTGCAAAAAATCATCATCTCTTTTGCAGGCTGCATACACCAGCCTGCAAAAGAGAGAATTTGCAGACAAGCCTGGGAGCCTGTACAAGGCTCCCAGCTGTCATGGCAACATGACGTCGGCCCTAGAGCATGCTCCAGGAGCCGGCGATCCTTGCCAAAATGGCGGCGCCCATGCGCCGCCGGGAAAATGGCGCCTCCGGCGCCTTTGACAGCAGCGCCGGAGGGGTTAATTAGAGCCGGTTGTCTACTGCTTAAAGCAGTAGACACCCGGCGGCTATGACGGCCGCCCGGCTTCCGGGCGGTCGCCATAGTTACAGACCCGACACGCGCCGTACTATTACGGCGCATGTCGGGAAGGGGTTAACTATGTTTGTGGAAAATTTCAGCCAAATCGGTCGAGCGGGTTTTGCGTGATTGAGGAACAAACATCCGAACATCCAAACTCACAAACCCACAAACTTTCACATTTATAATATTAATAGGATAGGATAGGGTACCTGCATCCATATACAAGTTATTTGCTCTTTAGAGTTATATGTGTCGCTTATATCATTGTTTGATTTTTGCCACTAATGTTTAGAATTGGACATGTCAAAGCTAGTCTGTTGTGGTTTCTACAGTGTTCACACATAGTATGTTTGTCCATCAGCACAAGAATTGTATCCGCTAATTATGATTTTGCAGGATACACATATATGCTTTTTATGTCATTCACTCGTGTTTAGGAAACTATGTGTCATTAAATGTACAGTAACTGTACATATATTATCCTTATTTTCATTGTAGTAGATTGGGTTTATACATACACTAGAATGATTCACATTAAATCATACATATGATGACGTGTATACATCTGACAGACAAACAGCCACAATTTATGGCATGAGCGATATTTAATCAATAGAGAATTTAAAATACACACACAATTTGTGAATTCCACTTTTTACAGTGACTTTTTATTTACATGTTAACGTTCTGAATTTATGGCTAGACACTAGATACATGTAATTTAGCATTTCATATGTAAACAGAAATTTATCAGGCGATGGAAATGTTTCAATGTTATATATAAAATCTTCAACTACAGTCATCTTATCTATATATATATCTCTTTTTTTAACCTGTATAGGAGAAATGGTTTAGCAAAATACAGGAAATAGCGAGAGTTTCGTTTTATGTCCAATTTTGCAGTCATCAGATTTTGCATATTAGATGTTGAACGTTATAATATTGAAACTCTTCATATTATACAGAAGTACATCTTAAGATATTCTATTGTTGTTTTGGGATATATTGATTATCATGAATCAGGAGTATGAACTGCATTTTTTCTGATAGGAGTTTTCCAAATATTATTATGTTTTTAATGTTTTGTTTGTTTTTTTTCTATGTGGAGGGTGTGGCTGGGTGTTCACCACTGGCCATTCCTTCCTCCATATGTTGTTAATTTATGTTAATTAACATCTCTATATACTGAGCAAACACTTTCATTTATACTAAGCTACGTTTAAGGAAGCATAGACATTCCGAAATGCGTCAGTTAGCATTCAGAAATGTTGCTCATACTCTTTTGAAACCCTTTCTTTTGTGTTACGGCTTAATATATATATATATATATATATATATATATATATATATATATATATATATATTTATTTATTTTTTTTTTCAATGATTTTTATTGAGAATTTTTTTAATACAAACAGTAAGCAAATAGAAATATAGACATGTATACATACATCTAAGTATCCACAGCATTACGTTAGCGGTACAAGATGAGCAGCAGATACATGTACAACAACAAGGGAGCAAATAAAAGGAACAGAAAGAAGGTACAGGTCAAGCAAAACAATCATAACAATGTAGTCCCAAAAATCAGGGACGATACCAAAAAGGACAAAATCTTTGGTCAGGAGATGTCTCAGGGTCATACGACATATTTAGATTTAGACCACGGTTCCCAAATTTGCAAACGAATGGTAAGAGTGGTTCCCTAATGCAATTATACTTTCATATTTGAATGTGGTATTTACCATATCTACTAAGGCCGAAAGGTTTGGAATCAAATTTGATTTCCATTTTTGAAATATCAAAATTTGTGCCATTGTTAAGAGTTTGCAAAAGAGGCGTTTATATGGTTTGATAGTAATAGGTATATGCAATAGTAATATCCCTAAAGATGGAGTCGGAGTCAATCTGCAGTGGAACAAATCAGAAAGCAGTGTAAACACTGCACGCCAATATGGAATGATGAGTGGGCATTGCCAAATCATATGAAAAAAGGTCCCTACATCTCCACATGTTCTCCAGCATGACCCAGACGTTGAAGGGTACATTTTTTGTAAAGTCGGTGGAGAGTAGTACCAACGTAGGCGTACTTTAATTGCAGTTTCAATATGTGAGCTACACATTAGGAAAGAATGTATCAAACGAAAGGATTGACACCAGTCTTCCTCAGAAAAAGTCTTCTTAAGGTCCCGTTCCCAATATCTAAAGGGAGGCGATTTATAAAACTCCAGGACCTCACCTAATAAATTATATAAAAAACGTAGGCCCTTCATTTTTTTTGAAACATAGGATATTACTCTATTGCAATAAGGCACAGGTGGTATCGGAGTCTTAGTTAAGAAATGGGAAATTTGTATATATTTATAAAAATGATGTGGAGGCAAACCAAACTTTCGTTGCAACGCTGGAAAGTGTAATAAGTTGTTACTTTCATCATATAACTGAGAAAGATAAATGATCCCTAATTTTTCCCAGGAGGAGACCTCCAAATCAGTAATTAACCATGACAACGTTGACATGGGGGTAGTAGATGGAAGCCAGTGGGCGTGAGAGGAGGCCTCCGCATGCATAAGAGACCAAGATTTGAGGGAGGCTATCATAGTAGGAGAGAGTGATTTCAGTGGTAATACATTCCAAAAAGGAAGCATAAGCAGATCTCTAAGTCTGCCAGGGTAAATATAAGCCCGTTCAATTTGAATCCAAGGAATAGCAGTATCTGCATTCCACCACCCCGAACATTGGGCGGTTAGAGTAGCTAAATAATAATTACGGATATTAGGAACTCCCATTCCCCCAGCCAGTTTATGTTTAAACAAAGGACCTCTACATATTCGAGGCCTCCTCCCATTCCATATATAATAGGAAATCATTCTTTGCACAGATTCAAAATACGACTGTGGAATCAATATCGGCAATGTGCGGAACAAATAAAGCAGCTTGGGCAAGAGAAGAATTTTAAACGCAGCCACTCACCCAATCCAAGATATATCAACTCGTGACATCTTATCACAACTGTCTTTCAATATTTTAAGCATAGGTAAATAGTTGCAGTGGAAAAGTGAACCAGCAGAGGTCGTTATTTGAATACCTAAGTATTGAAGAGATTCCTGCCGCCAATCAAAACCATATCGTATATGCAGAGCCCGGAGGGGGGCAGGGGAGACATTAAAAGAGAGAGCTTGAGATTTAGAAAGATTAAGTTTGTAAAAGGACAGAGTCCCAAAGCGGTCAATCAGTTGCATGAGACGTGAAAGAGAAGTTTGAGGGTCTGTTAAAGTTAAAATAATATCATCCGCGTAGAGAGAGATCAAGTGAGATCGTCCCTTCACATCAATTCCCTTGATGCTAGGGTCTTCTCTAATAGCCTGAGCCAACGGTTCCATAGAAAGAACAAATATCAAAGGTGACAACGGACATCCTAGACGGGTTCCATTCGTTATAGCAAACGGATCCGAAAAGGTGCCATTAGTAAATACTTTTGCCGATGGGGCCGAATACAAAGCTCCAATGACTTTCAATATAGCTCCAGAGAAGCCCATCATGCGCAACACCGAGAAGGCATAAGACCAACAAATGCGGTCGAACGCCTTCTCGGCATCCAGAGCCAACATGACCATCTCCAATTTCCTCATTTCAGTCTGATGAACCAAGTTTAAAACTCTGCGAGTATTTTCATATGATTGCCTACCTTTCACAAAACCTACTTGATCATAAGCAATCAGGTCAGGGAGGCAATTCGCGAGTCTAGTCACTATCAATTTAGCATACATTTTTAAATCCACATTCAATAAGGATATAGGTCTGAAGTTCTGAGGAACAGAAGGATCCTTTCCCGGTTTGGGTAGGGTAACAATCAAAGCTTCTTGATTTTCTCTAGGGAAACTCGCAGAGGTCATAGCATGAGTCAAGAAGGACCTCATAGGGGTGCTTAAAATAGAGGAGAACAACTTATAGTATTCATTTGTGAGTCCATCCGGACCCGGTGATTTATGTGAAGGCAAGGACTTAAGAATCATAGCCAACTCAGTAGGGGTAATAGGAGCATTAAGAGTCTCTAGTTGTTCAGGTGACAGAACAGGTAGCTTAATGCTATTGAGAAAAGTATCGATTGTATCCTGTGTTGGGGTGCAGTGAGACATATCATTTGCTAAGTTGTAAAGTTCTTCATAAAAATCTTTAAAACGGTTAGCAATCCCTTTGGGATCATATATTTTATCAAAATTAGTGTTAGAGAGTAGAAAGGGAATCCTATATTTGGTATGTTTAGCTTTAAGTCTAGAGGCCAACAGTTTACCTGCTTTATTGGATTATTGAATAATACGTGGCTTTCATTTTGTGTAGGTTTTTCTCATAACGATGTAAAAGACACTCCCTTAGTTGTCTCCGAAGGGATATTAATTCAGACGCTGCTGTAGACGAAGGGGAGCGCTTATTAGCATCTTCACAGTGTTTAATTTGTTGTGTCAGACAGTCTATTTCAGCTAGGCGGGCCTTCTTCTCAATATGTCCTAAACGTATTAAAGTGCCTCAAATAAACGCCTTATGGGCATTCCAAACAATAGCAGGGTCAGAAACAGAATGGGCATGCATTCGAAAAAATTCCTCTAAGTCCTTTACAATCAAGGCTTTAGTACGTGGGTTAGATAGCAAATAGTCGCTACATCGCCAAATATAATCTCTGCTTCCCCCATACCGCTCCGCGATAGTGAGTGTAATAGCAGCATGATCTGACCATGTAATTTGGGAGATATCAGCCCTTTGTACCAGAGGAAGCGTATTTTGGTCAGTGAGAAATAGGTCTATATGGGAATAGCTATTGTGCACTGAGGAAAAGAAAGTATAATCCCTTTCTGTGGTATGTAATATACGCCATACATCATACAAGCCATAATGCCATAGGGACTGTGTAAAGTCAGGGTGGCGAGACCCTTTTTGAGAAGAAGTATCTACAATAGGGTCCGGAGCTAAATTAAAGTCTCCCATTAACAATACATGACCTTGTTTCCTTTTTTCAATAATTCTCATAAGTTTGTTAAAGAAAGCCCGTTGATGTTGGTTGGCGGCATAAACAGACACCAGCGTGTATGTAACATTATTCAGTCGGCATACCACAATAATAAATCGTCCCCTAGGATCCGCATAAGTATTCAAAGAATGAAAAGCTACCGTGTCCCTAATACCAAGCAGGACTCCTCTACTTTTGGAAGAATGATGAGCATGAAAAATATGTGGATATAAGGGATTGTTAAGTCGTACAGCATCTTTTGCAAGTGAGTCTCCTGGATTGCCAGAATATCACATTGTTGAGCTCGGACTTCCCTCCACAGATAAACTCGTCTTTGGGGAGAGTTCAACCCTCTGACATTCATAGAAAAATTTTTAAGACCCATTAAACAATGAAATGAAAGCTATACCTGTCTCCGCACATAATATCCTGAGTAATAAGGGTGACCGAGACATCTCCTGCCATGTACCTTCATTATCATAAGCAGACCAGTACCTAAACATAAAACGAAAGCAACAGGAAAAAAGAAAAAGAAATAAACATAGTACAACAATATAACCAGTAAGAGAATACCAGACAGTGCAAAGCAATGCCATATTGCTGATATCTAAAAGTAAGGCAAAATACAGCGGACCAGCAGCTGTAGGACTCAAAAGGGGGAAATAGTCCAACAAAGGCCGCCAGTAGAAAGGACTCGCCATATCGTGAGAAAGCTTAGCCCTTATCCAATGGAATCCACGGGTGATTTCCTTTGTGACCTGCGCACAACAGTCCATCCATCCGTGACTGGGTGAACTTGAGATTTCTCTGGAGGAATAACAATATCAATCTGCCAACGATTCAGAAGAGACCTCCCTTCTTCCAAAGATTTAATCACATGAGTAATGTTGTCCTTAACAATTACAAGACGGACCGGAAATCCCTATTTGTACAAGATGTTATGGTGGCGCAAAGTAAAAGTGATCGGGAGAAATTGACGTCTCAATTGTAGGGTAGATGCAGAGAGATCTGAAAAAATGGATATAGCTCCAAAAAAATCAGGTAGAGAGTCCAAATTGCGAGTAGCTAGAAGAACTAATTCTTTAGTGCGGTAAAAATGAATCCTAGCCAGAACATCTCTAGGAACAGAATCCGGTAGATGCGTTGGTCTGGGTAGCCTATGCGCCCTGTCAATAGTAACATCCACAGGATCTGGACCCGGAATGAGTGTACATATCAATTTTTGCAGATAAGAAGTCAATTCTTTAGGAGATACAGTTTCAGGAATGCCCCTGAATTTCAAATTATTTCTGCGGGATCTGTCTTCCAAGTCTGCCACCTTAGCCTTAAGGAAAACTACCTCCTTCTCCAAACCATAGTGAGCGTCAATCAGCTCGTTGTGTGACGCAGCAAATTCAGCCATTTTGGATTCCACATGAGCAGTACGTTGTTTCATTTCACCCATATCTCGGTCTATTGGAGTAATCATACGTGACATGTCTGCCTTCAGAGATGTATAAAATGCCGTAAGCATAAACTTCGTAGAGGATTCAGTGAGTAAATTAGACGAAACTGGAAAATCAGCCAGTACCTCCTCATGTATATCAACACCAGGAATGTCCTCCTCAGAACCAGTAAGCTGAGAGTCAGTAATTTTTGGACGTCTTTTAAGAGGGCTGGTGGAGGGAGAAGTCGCTGGGCCTGCAGTGCAGGAAGACGGAGAGCCGCCATCTTGTGATATACTCTGTTTCTCACTACCATTAGCATTGCGAAGTTGGCCATCCGACCCAGGTAGATCAAGCATAGGAGTTGAGGGCAGCGAAGTGTCCGCTGCCGACAGGGTATATTTAGCAGAGCGTATCGCTTCTAACTGTTCCGGAGAACGGCTCGCTGGCGAGGAGGCCTTAGAGCCTGAACTGGAGTGGGAAGCGGCGCCATCTTGACTCACCTCTCCGGTAGGTTTGAAATAAAAGTCCGTCAATTTGCAAGGTTTAGCCCCGGCAGTCTTCCTCTTTGGCATCTTGCTGTATTAGGAGGATATACCCTTCACTGTGGAAGCCAGTCAGCCTGGGAAAATTGCTGTGAAAGTTGCTTTAGTGGGCTAAGTCTGCAGAGCACAGAGCTCACACGTCCATTCCTCTCAGCCGCCAAGCTCCGCCCCCCACGGCTTAATATATTAAAAGTTAAATTTTATTATTGAGATTCGGACTGCTGGAATTTTACAACCTCATTTACATATTCAGAAATGTGTTAACCCCTTTCCGCCGATGGCACTTTTTGACTTCCTGACCAAGCTCGATTTTTCAAAACTGACATGTCACTTTATGTGGCAATAACTTTGGAATGCTTTAACTTACCAAAGTGATTTTGAGATTGTTTTTTCGTAACACATTGTACTTCATGTTAGTGGTAAATTTTGGTTGATTTGTTTTGTGTTTAATTATGAAAAAATAGGAAATTTGGTGGAAATTTTGTAAAATATGTATTTTATAAAGTTTGAAATGATGTGCATTACATACAGATAGTCAGACTGACAAAATTATATCCTAAATCTCATGTCCCAGATCTCTGCTTTATGTCGGCATCAAACTTTAGTCGCCCTTTTATTTTTTTTACGGACATTAGAAGGTTTACAAGTGAAACAACAATATTCAAAATTTTCAAGAAATTTCTAAAACCTATTTTTAAAGGGACTAATCCAGTTATGAAGGGGTTTTGAAAGACCCTTGTGTTTGAAACCCCTATAAATCACCCCATTTTCAAAACTGCACCCCTTAAATAAGCCAAAATAACATATACCAAGTAATCTAACCCTATAAGTGCTTAACAGGAATTAAGACAAAATGGAGATGAAATTTTCAAATTTGATTCTATTTTACTAATATTTTCGTTTAGCCCTAGAATTTGCACATTCACAAGGGGTTAAAGGAGAAAACGCCCCCCACAATTTGTTATGCAAGTTCTCCCGACTACCATAGTACCCCACTTGTGGGTGTAAACTAATATATGGAAGAACAAAAGGACGGCGCTCTCAGGTCCAAAGGAATTTATTCAAAAAGAAGATTGCACAACGCAAAAACAGATGCCGCGTTTCGGGTCGGAACCCTTTATCAAGTGCGTAACTAGTTAAAAACAATAAATATAGTATATGTATAAAAAACATGAATATACAAAGACATCATTTAAAAAACAGATTAGCTTGTCAAAGAAAAAAACAACAGACCACGACGTTATTAGGCAAGAAAATCATTTACGGTTGAACTTTTTTTGTTAATATTTTTTTGAAACGTCCTGGTGAAAATGGGGTCCTGGCGCCCCACATTCAAATCGGCGGTGATTTGACTCATAGTAGACCGTCGAGAGCCCCATAGGACTCTGAGGAGGTGACGTGACGTCCGTTCATCGAACAGTCGTGGTCGACCAGTGCGACGGTTTACACGGCTGCCCATTAACTCACGACGTGCTGCCATGTTCAAGAGACACCTGTCTACATCAGACTACTCCGATATCCTGGCGACACTAGCGCCATAAGCCACATCGCATCACACTTTTTGAGCCTCATAACCGACACTGGGACATGACTTCCCGTGACTTTTGGCCAATGAGTGTAAAAGAAATAGTGTTTGGGGAGGGACACACATTTTTCGTGACATACATTTTTGGACATGCCCAGTTGAGAGGTAAGGTAAGAAAGGACACAACTGTCCATAGGGCATACGCCACACTCTCACATGCCCATCGGCTCTGTACAGGGGTTCTAAGGCCTGGTTCACATTTTCATTAGGTATTCTGTTCGGGGAGTTTGCATGGGCCCCTCTCCCGAACGGAATACCAGACGCATTGACAAATGGGGAACAATGAAAGCTCACTATAGTCTATGGGGTACATATAGTCTATGGGGACCATGTGTTTTCCGCGCGGTGTCCGCACGAGTCATGCAGAAAAGAAAGTAGTTAATGAAGCACTTTTCTCTCCGCATGTTTCGTCTATGGGGTCTGTGTGCTTTCATAGCTCAACACTTGTCAATGCGTTCAGCATTCCGTTTGGGGGGTCCCCAAGCGGACTCCCCAAACGAAATGCCGAACGCAGATGTGAACCAGGCCTAAGAAGGTAAGGGCAGAAGATGAGAGGGGAAGGCCATAGGGGTTCTGGGGTAAGCCATAGTAGGTGTCAGGTGTTCGGAGGAGGGCAAAATGACGGAAAGAAATGACTGGATAACCAGGTAAAAAATACTTAGAAGCACAGAAATTGTATAAAAATCCAGAGTCCTCAATTGCTGATCGAGCTAAAAAGATGACTTCCCAGAAGACTTAGGTCTCTTGAAAGCAAATGACATGGAAAAGAAAATAAATGTTTGTTTTTTAAATGGTTATTATGCAAAAGTAGTAAAACAGAACAAAAAATCTTTACAAACCTGTAAAACATTAGTATCAGGGATTGTGGCCTGATACATAGAACAGATGTGACTTTAGAGAGTCCCGTCCCAGGCCCCCATATAATATAATGATTAATCTACATTCATGGATCAGATCCGCTCTAGAAGAACTCTTTCAGAAGCCCCTGATGCCATAATACCAACTGCTGCAAGAAACCCCGCAGTCCTCAGGTGCTAAGTCAGGACTGGATACGCCATCATCACCTGTATTTTCCCAGGCTCAGGGGCCAGCTTTGCTCTCCTTGCTACAACTCTAGCCTTGGCCTTGAAATACCTTCTGCCTGTCACCCCAACACCAGCTACTCCACAAAGGCAAAACTCAGAAGTGGGATTCGTGACCCCTCCTCTCCGGAGGTCTTTCAGACTTCCTGCTTTCTAGATGCCTAGATCCAAAGAGCTCATTTACATCTAGACAAAACCAGCGATCTCAGCAATAGATGCACTGATTCAAAAAGGTAAAACACCATTTGATTCTGGTGACCTTTATATTTACAGTGCCTTGCAAAACTATTCACCCCCTTGACCTTTTCAACCTTTTGCCACATTTCAGGCTTCAAACATAAAAATATTAAATTTTTATTTTTTTGGGGAAGAATCAACAAGTGGGACACATTTGTGAAGTGGAACAAAATTTATTGGATATTTTAAACTTTAACAAATAAAAAACTGAAAAGTGGAGCGTGCAATATTATTCAGCCCCTTTACTTTCAGTGCAGCAAACTCACTTGGTTCAGTTCAGTTCCGATCTCTGAATGATCCAATGTTGTCCTAAATGACTGATGATGATAAATAGAATCCACCTGTGGGTAACAAGTCTCCGTATACATGCACCTGCTCTGTGATAGGCTCAGGGTTCTGTATAAAGCACAGAGAGCATCATGAAGACCAAGGAACACACCAGGCAGGTCCAAGATACTGTTGTGGAGAAGTTTAAAGCCGGATTTGGATACAAAAACATTTCCCAAGCTTTAAACATCCCAAGGAGCCCTGTGTAAGCAATCATATTGAAATGGAAGGAGTATCAGACCACTGCAAATCTACCAAGACTCCGCCGTCCCTCCATGCAAGGAGGAGACTGATCAGAGATGCAGCCAAGAGGCCCAGGATCACTCTGGATGAACTGCAGAGATCTACAGCTGAGGCGGGAGAGTCTGTCCATAGGACAACAATCAGTCCCTGTACACTGCACAAATCTGCCCTTTATAGAAGAGTGGCAAGAAGAAGCCATTTCTCACAGATATCCATAAAAAGTCTTGTTTAAAGTTTTCCACAAGCCACCTGGGAGACACCAAACCTGTGGAAGAAGGTGCTCTGGTCAGATGAAACCAAAATCCAACTTTTTGGCCACACTGCAAAACGATGTTTGGCGTAAAAGCAACACAGCTCATCACCCTGAACACACCCTGATCCCCACTGACACATATGGTGGGGGTGGCATCATGGTTTGGGCTTTTCTTCAGCAGGGACAGGGAAGATGGTTAAAATTGATCGGAAGATGGATGGAGCCAAATACAGGACCATTCTGGAAGAAAACCTTCTGGAGTCTGCAAAAGACCTGAGACTGGGGAGCAGATTTATCTTCCAACAAGACAATGATCCAAAACATAAAGCAAAATCTACAATGGAATGGCTGACAAATAAACGTATCCAGCTGTTAGAATGGTCAAGTCACAGTCCAGACCTGAATCCAATCAAGAATCTGTGGAAAGAGCTGATGCTGCTGTTCACAAACGTCTCCATTAGAGATGAGCGAACACTAAAATGTTCGAGGTTCGAAATTCGATTCGAACAGCCGCTCAATGTTCATGTGTTCGAACGGGTTTCGAACCCCATTATAGTCTATGGGGAACAGATACTCGTTAAGGGGGAAACCCAAATCCGTGTCTGGAGGGTCACCAAGTCCACTATGACACCCCAGGAAATGATGCCAACACCTCTGGAATGACACTGGGACAGCAGGGGAAGCATGTCTGGGGGCATCTAACACACCAAAGACCCTCTATTACCCCAACATCACAGCCTAACAACTACACACTTTACACACTCAATACCACCTCTCTGACAGTAGGAAAACACCTTGAAACATGTGTATTTGGCACTTGCAGTGAGGAGAGCTTGTCACCAGCAGTGAATTTGGCCCTTGTAGTAAGTTGAGGTTGGCACCAACATTTGTTTTGAAAATCAGGGTGGATTGAGCCTCTAACCAGCAGAGTTGGGGCAAATTCATGGTGGAGGGAGCCTCTAAACACCCCAGTTTGGGAAAATTCATGGTGGAGGGAGCCTCTAAAAACCCCCAGTTTGGACCAATTCATGGTGGAGGGAGCCTCTAAAACCCCAGTTTGGACCAATTCATGATGGAGGGAGCCTCTAAACAGCCCAGTTTGCACCAATTCATGGTGGAGGGAGCCTCTAAACAGCCCAGTTTGGACCAATTCATGGTGGAGGGAGCCTCTAAAAACCCCAGTTTGGACCAATTCATGGTGGAGGGAGCCTCTAAACAGCCCAGTTTGGACCAATTCATGGTGGAGGGAGCCTCTAACCAGCAGAGTTGTGGGAAAACAGGGTGGAGGGAGCCTCTAACCAGCAGATTTGGTGGAAATCAGGGTGGAGGGAGCCTCTAACCAGCAGAGTTGTGGGAAAGCAGGGTGGAGGGAGCCTCTAACCAGCAGAGTTGGTGGAAATCAGGGTGGAGGGAGCCTCTAACCAGCAGAGTTGGTGGAAATCAGGGTGGAGGGAGCCTCTAACCAGCAGAGTTGGTGGAAATCAGGGTGGAGGGAGCCTCTAACCAGCAGAGTTGGGGGAAATCAGGGTGGAGGGAGCCTTGTATTAGCAGAATTGTGCAACGCTTATGGTGGATGAGTATGAGGATGCGGAGGAATTGGAGAGGTTGAGTACAGACATGGAGTTTCATGTTGGGGTGCTTTACACAGGTGGGCACAAAAATGAAGGCTCTATCCAGTGGTGGTTCATTTTTATCAAAGTGAGCCGGTCGGCACTCTCAGCTGACAGACGGGTGCGCTTCTCAGTGATGATGCCACCGGCTGCACTGAACACCCTCTCAGATAGGACGCTGGCGGCAGAACAGGACAGCACCTCCAAGGCATATAGGGCAAGTTCAAGCCACAGGTCCAACTTCGACACCCAATACGTGTAGGGCGCAGAGGGGTCAGAGAGGACAGGGCTGTGGTCGGAAAGGTATTCCCGCAACATGCGCCTATACTTCTCACGCCTGGTGACACTAGGACCCTCCGTGGCGGCACTTTGGCGAGGGGGTGCCATCAAGGTGTCCCAGACCTTAGACAGTGTGCCCCTCGTTTGTGTGGACCAGTGAGAACTTGGTTGCCTACTGGAGGAACTGCCCTCCCTGCCGCCAACGTCACATGCTGGAAACATCTCCATCATATTCTGCACCAATTGCCTGTGGCAAGCATTGATGCAATTGGCCCTCCCCTCTACCGGAATAAAAGACGAGATGTTGTTTTTATACCGGGGGTCAAGGATAGCAAAGATCCAGTACTGGTTGTCCTCCATGATTTTGACAATACGCTTGTCGGTTGTAAAGCACCCCAACATGAACTCAGCCATGTCTGCCACAGTGTTAGTTGGCATGACTCCTCTGGCCCCACCGGAAAGTTCAATCTCCATTTCCTCCTCATCCTCCATGTCTACCCATCCGCGCTGCAACAATGGGACGATTCGAAGTTGCCCAGAAGCCTCCTGTATCACCATCACATCATCGGACAACTCTTCTTCCTCCTCCTCCTCCTCCTCCTCCATTAAACGCGATGAAGCGGACAGATGTGTGGACCTACTCTCCAGCTGTGACGGATCGGATGCTATCCCTAACTCCTCTGTGTGATCTGAGTTATCCCTGATGTCAATCAGGGATTCTCTCAGAACACACAAGAGCGGGATTGTAAGGCTCACCATCGCATCCTCAGAGCTCACCCTCCTTGTGGACTCCTCAAAGACCCGTAGGATGTCACAAAGGTTTCTCATCCATGGCCACTCATGGATGTGAAACTGAGGCAGCTGACTTTGTGGCACCCTAGGGTTTTGTAGCTGGTATTCCATCAAAGGTCTCTGCTGCTCAACCACTCTATTCAACATCTGAAACGTTGAGTTCCAGCGTGTGGGGATGTCGCACAAAAGCCGGTGTTGTGGCACATGCAGGCGTTGCTGGAGAGATTTTAAGCTAGCAGCGGCTACTGTCGACTTGCGAAAGTGGGCGCACATGCGCCGCACTTTCACCAGTAGCTCTGGAACATTGGGGTAGCTCTTTAGGAAACGTTGCACCACTAGGTTGAAGACGTGGGCCAGGCATGGAACATGTTGGAGTCCGGCAAGCTCCAGAGCTGCTACCAGGTTCCGGCCGTTATCACAAACGACTATGCCTGGGCCCAGGTGCAGCGGCTCAAACCATATTGCCGTCTCATCGAGGAGGGCATCCCTCACCTCGGAGGCAGTGTGCTGTCTGTCCCCCAAGCTGATCAGCTTCAGCACAGCCTGCTGACGTCTACCAACGCCAGTGCTGCAACGTTTCCAACTCGTAGCTGGGGTCAATCTAACAGCGGAGGAGGAGGCGGTGGAGGAGGAGGGGGGTGTTCTTCTCGTGTCCCTGCCAGGAATGTTAGGCGGGGAGACAAGGTACACCGGGCCAGTTTGGGAAGCAGTCCCAGCCTCAACTACATTCACCCAGTGTGCCGTCAGTGAAATGTAGCGTCCCTGTCCGCATGCACTTGTCCAAGCGTCGGTGGTCAAGTGGACCTTTGTGCAAAGCGCGGAACTAAGGGCCCGCCTGATGTTGAGTGACACGTGCTGGTGCAAGGCGGGGACGGCACACCGGGAGAAGTAGTGACGGCTAGGGACGGCATAGCGAGGTGCCGCAGTTGCCATCAGGTCCAGGAAGGCGGGAGTTTCAACAAGCCGGAACGCCAACATCTCCTGGGCCAGCAATTTAGCGATGTTGGCGTTCAAGGCTTGCACGTGTGGGTGGTTAGCAGTGTATTTCTGCCGCTGCTCCAATGTCTGAGAGATGGTGGGTTGTTGTAAAGAAGCGCCTGATGGTGCCTTTGATGGTGCAGGAGAAGGAGATAAGACAGGAACAGGGGAGGATGAGGGAGAAGTCAACAAAGTGGCGGAGGCAGATGAAGTGGTGTCCTGGCTCGTCCTCTGGAGTGCATCGCCAGCACAGTCAGCAGTGGCAGAGGCAGTGGCAGTGGCGTGAACGGCAGGCGGCCTTTGTCCTGCCGCTGCTGCCTGCCACTGATTCCAGTGCTTGGATTCCAAATGACGGCACATTGAAGTGGTGGACAGGTTGCTCTTCTCAGAGCCCCTAATCAATTTCGTGAGGCAAATTGTGCAGACAACACTATATCTGTCCTCGGCGCATTCCTTGAAAAAACTCCACACCTTCGAGAAACGTGCCCTCGAGGTGGGAGTTTTTCGGGGCTGGGTACGAACTGGAACATCTTGGGAGATTCCGGGTGTGGCCTGGCTTCGCCTAAGCTGCTGACCTCTGCCTCTAGCTACCCTTTTTGGTGCTGCACCTGCCTCAACATCCACACTACTTTCCCCGCTTGACATCCCCCCTGTCCAGGTCGGGTCAGTGTCCTCATCATCCACCACTTCCTCTTCCAACTCCTGTCTCATCTCCTCCTCCCGCACAATGCGCCGGTCAACTGGATGCCCTGATGGCAACTGCGTCACATCATCGTCGATGAGGGTGGGTTGCTGGTCATCCACCACCAAATCGAACGGAGATGGAGGAGACTCTAGTGTTTGAGCATCTGGACACAGATGCTCCTCTGTTAGGTTCGTGGAATCGTGACGTGGAGAGGCAGGTTGAGGGACAATGAAAGGAGCGGAGAACAGCTCTGGGGAGCAGGGACAGTTGGGGTTATTGTTCTGTGAAGCTTGGGAATTTTGGGAGGAAGGAGGACAAGACTGTTGGGTAATAGGAGGAGAGGAGGCAGAGTCTGACTGGCTGCTGGACAATGTGCTGTAAGCGTTCTCTGACAGCCATTGCAAGACCTGTTCCTGGTTCTCGGGCCTACTAAGGTTTGTACCCTGCAGTTTAGTTAATGTGGCAAGCAACCCTGGCACTGTGGAGTGGCGCAATGCTTGCTGCCCCACAGGAGTAGGCACGGGATGCCCTGTGGCTTCACTGCTACCTTGCTCCCCAGAACCATTCCCCCGACCTCGCCCACGTCCCTTTCCGGGAGCCTTGCGCATTTTGAATTCCCAGTTAGAAATTGGCACTATATACCAGTAGCAAAAATTGTGGGTGCACGTAACCCCAATATATTCTTTGAATTACCAGTCAGAAACTGGCACTATATGGCAGTAGCAAGAAATGAGGGTATTTGTAACCCCAATATATTCTTTGAATTCCCAGTCAGACAATGGCACTATATACCAGTAGCAAGAAATGAGGGTATTTATAACCCCAATATATTCTTTGAATTACCAGTCAGAAACTGGCACTATATACCAGTAGCAAGAAATGAGGGTATTTGTAACCCCAATATATTCTTTGAATTCCCAGTCAGATAATGGCACTATATACCAGTAGCAAAAATTGTGGGTGCACGTAACCCCAATATATTCTTTGAATTACCAGTCAGAAACTGGCACTATATGGCAGTAGCAAGAAATGAGGGTATTTATAACCCCAATATATTCTTTGAATTACCAGTCAGAAACTGGCACTATATGGCAGTAGCAAGAAATGAGGGTATTTGTAACCCCAATATATTATTTGAATTCCCAGTCAGACAATGGCACTATATACCAGTAGCAAGAAATGAGGGTATTTGTAACCCCAATATATTCTTTGAATTCCCAGTCAGACAATGGCACTATATACCAGTAGCAAAAATTGTGGGTGCACGTAACCCCAATATATTCTTTGAATTACCAGTCAGAAACTGGCACTATATGGCAGTAGCAAGAAATGAGGGTATTTGTAACCCCAATATATTCTTTGAATTCCCAGTCAGAAACTGGCACTATATGGCAGTAGCAAGAAATGAGGGTATTTGTAACCCCAATATATTCTTTGAATTCCCAGTCAGACAATGGCACTATATACCAGTAGCAAGAAATGAGGGTATTTGTAACCCCAATATATTCTTTGAATTCCCAGTCAGACAATGGCACTATATACCAGTAGCAAGAGATGAGGGTATTTGTAACCCCAATATATTCTTTGAATTCCCAGTGAGACAATGGCACTATATACCAGTAGCAAAAATTGTGGGTGCACGTAACCCCAATATATTCTTTGAATTCCCAGTCAGACAATGGCACTATATACCAGTAGCAAGAAATGAGGGTATTTGTAACCCCAATATATTCTTTGAATTCCCAGTCAGACAATGGCACTATATACCAGTAGCAAGAAATGAGGGTATTTATAACCCCAATATATTCTTTGAATTCCCAGTCAGACAATGGCACTATATACCAGTAGCAAGAAATGAGGGTATTTATAACCCCAATATATTCTTTGAATTCCCAGTCAGACAATGGCACTATATACCAGTAGCAAGAAATTTGGGTATTTATAACCCCAATATATTCTTTGAATTCCCAGTGAGACAATGGCACTATATGGCAGTAGCAAAAATAGTGGGTGTATATAGCCCCAATTCTATTGCTAGGGGACTTGCAGGGTATTTCTGGGGTGAAGGTGGGGGGGGGGCACACCGTTGGAACGGGGATTTGGGGTGTATATATGGGGTATACGGGAATACACTGTCAGTGTATTCCATTCAGGATGCTGGGAAAGCTGTGTTGCGGCGATTGAGCCCGTCAGTGCCACGTTACACTGACAAGCTTCTCCCTGGAATTTAGCTCTTACAAGAGCTGTTGGTTGTCTTCTCCTTCCTATCCTAGCCTGTCCCTGCCTACCCAGAATCTAAGCCCTAGCTAACTGGATGGAAACCTCCGTCCCTGGTGAATTTCAAGCTCAGAATGACGCGAAGCTGGGCGTCGCTGTTCTTTTAAATTAGAGGTCACATGTTTTCGGCAGCCAATGGGTTTGCCTACTTTTTTCAACGTCACCGGTGTCGTAGTTCCTGTCCCACCTACCCTGCGCTGTTATTGGAGCAAAAAAGGCGTCAGGGAAGGTGGGAGGGGAATCGAGTAATGGCGCACTTTACCACGCGGTGTTCGATTCGATTCGAACATGGCGAACAGCCTAATATACGATCGAACATGAGTTCGATAGAACACTGTTCGCTCATCTCTAGTCTCCATCCAACCTCACTGAGCGCAAGCTGTTTTACAAGGAAGAATGGGCAAGAATTTCAGTCTCTCCATGTGCAAAACTGATAGAAATACCCCAAGCGACTTGTAATCACAGCAAAAGGGGGCGCTACAAAGTATTAACGCAAGGGGGCCGGATAATTTTGCACGCCCCACTTTTCAGTTTTTTATTTCTTAAAATATCTAATAAATTTCATTCCACTTCACAATTGTCTTCCACTTGTTGATTCTCCCCCCCCCCCCCCCCCAAATTAAAATTTGATAATTTTATGATTGAAGCTTGAAATGTGGCAAAAGGTTGAAAAGTTCAAAGGGACCAAATACTTTCTCAAGGTACTTTAGGTGTTGTTGATCCTGTAAGTATAGGACCCCTGAGCACTTACATTCCCACACACTTACCTTTGAGTTCTGTGGTTAGTTTGTGGCCATCTTTATCCAGATTTATTTCCTGCACCAGTTCGTCACCTAATAAGGGAAAAAAATTGATATTGTATAAAACATCAGCGCTGAATGTACAGAAATAAGTGTAAGATCATACAATGGCCTGGATAAGGCCTAATGGTACTAAATGAAAAAATCAACCTTCAAGTTATTAGACTTAGAGACACTTTGCTTGGGCAGTAACATCTGTAAGGAATAGATATGAGCGAACAATGAGATGTTCGAAGTTCGATTCAAGTAGCCGCTCAATACTCGACTCAGGAGGGTCACCAAGTCCACTATGACACCCCAGAAAATGATGCCAACACCCTGGAATGCAACTGGGACAGCAGAGGAAGCATGTCTGGGGACATCTAACATGCCCAAGTCACTGTATTACGTCGGGATCCCTGTCAGCTTGCGATATGCGTGAGCTGACTTTTTCCCATAGGAATGCATTGACCAGCGTTGGTTGGCCAAATGCCATACAGAGTACAGCATTCGGCCAATCAACGCTGGTTCTGCCGGAGGCTCGTCTGTGAGGAGGCGGAGTCTAAGAACGGACAATGGAGACTGCTGTGGACTGCTGTGGACCTTCGGCCAATCAACACTGGTCAATTCATTCCTATGGGAAAAAGTCAGCTCGTGCATATCGCAAGCTGACAGGGATCCCGACCAGATAGAGCCCCAAAGACCTGGGTGAGTGACATTCCCACCTAAATAAAGGTAATCCCTAGCTAACCCTGCCTGTACATATATCCCTGTCTCACAGTCACATAGTTCACAGTCTCATATGAACCGGATATTAAATCCACTGTTTGTATAAATTGGAGGTCACCTAAATTAGCCAGCCAATTACTTTTTCCAATGCCTCCGTTGTCGTAGTTCCTGTCCCACCTCCCCTGCACTGTTATTGGTGCAAAAAAAGAGCCAGGGAAGGTGGGAGGGGAATCAAATTTTTAGTGAGTTTGCCACCTGGTGTTTGACCCGCTGTTCGCTCATCTCTACTAAGGAATACAAGTGTTGAATAATGTAAGTCTCTATACCAGGATACAGAATTATTTACATACAGTGGCTTGCAAAAGTATTCACACCCCTTGTGCTGTTTCACATTTTGTCACCGTACAATGACAAACTAAAATGTATTTCATTGAGATTTTCAGTGATAACACAAAGGAGCAGATAATTGTGAAGCAGAAGGACAATTATACAAGGTTATCACAATTTTAATCAAATAAAAATCTGAAAAGTGTGATGTGCAAAAGTCTTCACCCCCCCTATATCAATACTTTGTAGAGCCGCCTTTGGCTACATTTCCAGCTACAACTCTTTTGGGTAAAAAATATGCAAATGTATTCTCCAGGATGTAATTAGGAGAACAGTGCAATCTGTACGCCGCCCTCTAGAGGGCAGCATCCTTAACATCATGCATGATTCAGTTAAAAAGTAAAATGTTTGTTTTTGTACCGTGTTAGCCAGTGGTTATCCTATTAATATTATAAACTAGCTGCTACCCACGACTTCATCTGCGGTGATTGTATAAGTGTGTGACTAGAGGCACGGGTGAAATTTGATTCCTGTGTAAAAGGTATGGGATATGAATGTGGGGTAATTGAGAGAAAACGTGAGGCTTTTTTGTTGAACGTATTTTTATGAATGTGAGTGTTATTGTTCGGGTCCATTGAGACTGCGTAACGCGGCGGTCATTTGGTGCTTATTTTAACGTTGAGCGGCGCATTACGGTAGTGTGTATGCGTCGGCGCTGCGCGTGTTTTACGTTTGCATGTATGATGGCGTTAACGTCGCGTTGAGGCGATCCTAAATGTGTAGCGTAAATAGTGCGGTGCACATGTGGCGTAAACACGACGGTCGTCGTAAGAAGAAGCACCAAATGAGCGGCGCGTTATGTCGTGTGAATGTACCTTTACACGTGTATTTGTGGTGGTGTATTTTCAGCAAATGCATGTGCTTTTATTGGGTGTGAAGGAGAGCAGGGGGTGCGCTGAATAATGCAATGCATTGCAATAGTAATGTATTGCAATGCATTGCATAATAGTGTGAGTGTATGCAGGCGTAATGTTTAGTGGGCGATTTTGGAGGCGGGGATAGGAAATGTGTGTGTTTCACAGTAATTTTTTTTTTTTTGTTATGTATGGGTAATGCTAAAGTGGTTTGCAGGCTGCATCCAGCAGCTTGCAAAACACTACCGTTGTACACCAGCAGGGGGTGTCGTTTGCAATGCATTGCAATACTACTGTATTGCTATGCATTGCATAACCGTGTCGGTGCTATTGCAGGCTATGTAGCATAGCCTAAACATACCAAAAATATAGCACGTATATGGGAGAAATAGGTATAGCCAATCATCGCTCGATTCTGCTTCCCTCCATAATTAAGCCCTTTAAACATAGCGTGTCTTCAACCACATAACTAAATACACAGACACAGAACTGGAAAAAAACAGATGGTTGTCGACCCTCAACATATCCAAATCACAATGAAGTAAAAAAATACACCTTTATTCGCAAAACATTAAAAACATATCCATAAATACAAAGACATAGATATAAGACACATACTGGACAAATGCAAAATACTGTATGAAAACGACAACAGTATACATAGAAAGATCCTGTAGTGAAGGAATTACAAGCATAAAGAGAAAACTAAACCTGATGTGACACCAAAAAATGGCTGGTGAATAGTCATAATACCATAATTTCAAGAAAACCCTCCTCTTGACTCTTAACTCTGCATATGAATATATGTGGACATTCACCTGCAGAAACTGGTTACCACTCTTCCTTCCCATCTCCGCGATACCACTCATCTTCTCAATGATTTATTACAAAAACAGTGGAAAACTTCATATCTTTGGGCCACGCTAGATGTTACGGCATTGTACAGTATACTAATATCCCGCATGAAAAGGGCATACAAGCCATAGATGTTAGCTTGGCCAGGAATACCGCTTTACCGTCAAAACAACGACAATTCATTGTCCGTTTTATCTTGGAAAGCAACACCTTTGAATTCGAAGACAAAATTTATTTACAAAAATGGGGGACTGCCATGGGGTCACGTTTTGCACCGAGCTACGCAAACCTGTACGTAGGGTTACTTGAAGAAGAACATATTTACAGCTCGGCATACTGGGGGAAGAACATCGTCTACTATAAACGCTACATTGACGACCTGCTGTTCATTTGGGATGGACCTGAGAATGAGTTTCATGATTTTACACAATCCCTTAACGCCAATGACTAGGGTCTTTCTTTTTCCGGAAGGGTCAGTCAGACTAGCGTGGAATATCTTGATTTGGAGTTAATAGGTGATGACAATCGTATCCGGATGAAAACACACTTTAAAGAGGTTGATTGCAATGCCCTATTAGATTACAATAGCTGCCACTATCGGAAATGGAAGAAAAATGTGCCCTTTGGGCAATTTAAGCGTATTCGCCGGAACTGCACAGACCTACATGACTTCCAGTTACAAAGTTCAGTTCTGACACAAAGATTCAAAGAAAAAAGTTACCCAAAGAGCATAATTGCATCAGCCGAATCTAAGGCCAGCAAGCTAAGCCAGCAAGATTGCTTGTTACCCCGATCCAAAGACATCAAGGTCAAATATAATCATAACTTTTTGACCACCTATAATGGTGCTCATAATTCCATCAGGGCAGCCATTAGGAAACATTGGCACATCCTCTTGAACGACCCTCATTTAAAGATGTCCATTCCCATTTTTCCTAAATTTACGTTTCGTAGAGCTAGGACGTTGAAAACTCTAATTGCTCCCAGTAGACTAAAAAAATCTTTTGTGCCTACATCTTCGACTTCTACCAACCTCTGCAAAGGTTGCTACAAATGTGGCAAGAAACGGTGCAAATGCTGTTATTGTATAACCCATGGAAGTGATGTTGTCACCAGTAGATCAACCGGGGAGTGCTTCCATCTAAAGTTTCATCTTGATTGTTCTTCATCTTATGTTGTGTATTTGTTGGAGTGCCCATGTTCATTACAATATATTGGAAGGACAAAAATGTGCCTAAGAGAGAGGATCAATAAGCATCGATCCAATATCCTGAATGGTTATATGAAGCACAGTGTCTCTAGGCATGCTGCAACCTTCCATAATAAAAGCTTTGATGGGTTCAGAATTACTCCACTAGATCACGTTCCATCTGGCACGCAAAATAGGTTCACATTGCTGAAACGCAAAGAAATGTTCTGGATCTTTAAGTTTGACACCTTGGTACCGAAAGGGTTGAATGAAGCTCTGGAGGATGTTACATCTTAGTACAGGTCCACAATTTAGTATATCTTCCAGTGTCTTCTTCCTTCCTACGTCTTAGTCTTTATTCCCTTGGTATTTTATATTCCCAGTGCATTGGGTGTGCTTGTCCCCTCCCCCATTAGTGTAGTTGAGTAGCCCCTATTCACATTTATATATGTTTATATATTTATATATATTTTTCTATGTGCCTGTTTATTCTTATTTTTAATTCTACTATTTTATCCAATGTTTATTTTGAGTATAATTATTTATTCATTTATGTATTCATCAATTTATGTATATATATTATATTATTCAGTGCAATGAGTCCATATTAACACATGGGGAGAATATGTAGTTACTCCTCTATTATCACATATAGTGGTTGGAGCAGGCTGATTCACCTGTCTCCCATCCTTTCTGCTGCCGGCTCTATACTGCTGCCCCGTCACGTTGGTCGGCTGCCGGCAGGGCTCGGGCGCTTGGTACGCATGCACACAGCCTGGAGATTGGCGCTTGCGCACTGAGATTATCCAGACGCCGGGCTAGGCCGGCACGTGCAAGCCCGACACTGGTTAAGTATGGGAAATGTTCTCCCGCCCCCTTTCTCCACCTGTGTGTGTTAAATAGCTGACCTTTAGCCTGGAGATACATGTTTGGAGCCATCCAGGCCAGGTAAGACAAAGATTTCATGTTGTTTTATTCATGTTGTTTTATTGATTATGATCTAGCTACGGAGCCCTGTTCCTTTCTAGGCACAAAGTGCTAGCCGTCTAATATATATCTGGTGTGAAGTGTTTATCAATAGATTAATACTTATGCTGGGAATAGTGTTACTACTTTGGAACTATGTGTTTTCTGGCTCACTAAAAAGAAAATGTATTATAGTATTGGGGCTCTCTCTTTCCATTGAGCAATTTTTAGTTTTTTATTTATTACCTAAGTCACTCTATGGTATTTCATTTGTCATACAGTTGCTGTTCTTTTTTTATTATTTTTTTTTTTATTCCTATTGTTTGATGATTTTTAATGTTTCTCATGTATATATCTATGTTGCTTGAAGTGACTGTGCACTTGAGGAAGGACTACCATATGTCCGAAACGCGTTGTGCTGTTCCATTAAAGATATTTCTGTCATCTTCTGGGTGAGCGCTGTTCTTTAGGCTGAGCATTGTATCAGGCCGGCCCCAATTTTTCGTTGTACGTTCCCGTTCGTGTAACGGTTCTGCAGCTGCTGCCCTTCACCTTATTCTACATACCCTGGACTTGCTTGCTGTCAAGGTTATTTGGGTTGTTGTGACCTCCTCACAACCCACCCAGGTGAGCAAGCACTTGTCTCTACATTTAAACCACATTTTCTTCCAGTGGTAATACACGAGGATCGGCTCGGTGTTGTTTGTTTTTTGCCTTCCTGCTGAAGAAAAGTCTCCCCCAGCATGATGCTGCCCCCTATGTGTCACAGTGGGGATGACAGGGTGTTCGGGGGGATGAGCAATTTTACTTCTCCACCACACTCAGTGATTTGCATTTAAGCCAAAAAGTTCAACTTTGGTCTCCTCTGACCAGAGCACCTTCTTCCAGATGTTTGCTTTACCCCCTATATGGCTTGTTTCAAACTTTAAACGGCACTTCTTATGTCTTTTTTTCAACAATGGCTTGCTTCTTGCCGCTCTTCCATAAGGGCCCGATTTGTGGAGTACACGACGTATAGTTGTCCTGTGGACAGATTCTCATTGTACCTGAGGATTTCTGTATCCCCTCCACACTGACCATGGGCCTGCTGCTGCTTCTCTGAACAGTGCTCTCCTTGTCAGTGATCTGTTAGTTTAGGTGGGCGGCCATGTCTTGGTAGGTTTGCAGTTGTAGAATACTGTTTCCATTTTTGCATGATGGATTGTACAGAGCTCCTTGGGATACACAAAGTTTGGGATATGATTTTATAACCTAACCCTGCTTTAATCTTCTCCACAACTTTATCTCTGAGCTGTCTGGTGAGTTCCTTGGTCTTCATGATGCTGTTTGTTCACTAGTTTTCTCTCACAAATCACTGAGGTCTTCACAGAACAGACATTTATACTGAGACTACATTACACACAGCCGCACTCTATTAACTCATTAAAAGGGTTGTCCAACGTAAATTGAAAAATAATCCCTAAATGAGACCCCCTCCCCATGTCTAGCTTCTAATTGACTTCTTTAAAAAAAAAAAAAAAAAAAAAAAAAACTATATATCGGGGGCATTCACATGTCCACCCCAGGCACATTTTCTGATGATCTGGTGACGTTCCGTTTCTGCATTTCTGGAAATGAAGTATCACCAATACATCCCCTCCCTGTCCCTCTTATACACACCTATCTTCAGTCTTCAGGCATGAGGCATCATGCGAAGATCACATACCACACATGTGCAAGAAGTCCACAGAAGAAGATGCCAGCGAGACAAACAAAAATGATTTCCAGGACACAGATGACTGGTCTGATTGGGGAGGGGGGGGGCTTTGTTAGGTAGGCTAGTAGTCCGTGGGTGAGCTAGGGAAACAGGGAGGAGGTGTGAGAGGGGGATCAAGGCTAGGGAAGTATGCAAACGAATGCAGATGATACCAGGAGCTCACAGAGAAAAGGTATTTTGGTGCAATTATTAACCCACTAGCCTCTGCCCGCAACTTTGTCTGCGTGTTGTTGGCATTGATCCGTCTATATTCAGCAAATTGCTGCCGTCGATGGTTCGCCTGCCTCAGCGTTTCGGCAGTTCTCCAGCTGTCTTGATGCTGGACTTGTTCCTCGTGCCATGCCTGTGATTGTTCTGGCATCTCAGCAATTGGCTGGAATGCCATATAATGAGTGTGTTGTTGGCATCGAGGATTTGCCTACTCAGTCATTTCAGCTGCTCTAAGAGTCACTTGATGTCTAGCTTGCTCAATCCCCCTGAGCTCCGCTTGAGAAGAACTCTGTGAGTTCTGGCTACCTTCATAGCTCTCGTGGTTTTAGAATCTTGTGACAAATTAGATTTTCTTTTTCCCATCATATTTAAAATTGGCAAGCTACCAATTTGCATTAAAGGAGCTGCCTGGAGCAGATCAGGTAATTTGCAAATGCTTGCACACAAGGGCCTTAATTTTATCTGTGTGTTTACATACAGAGATAACAGAGCAGCTTTATCAGCAATCTACAATTAGCTGATAGTGCTGCTGCCAAGAGCAGTTTAATATAGTATGTGAACATAAATTCATAACAGTTGTGAAGCCATGTCATTTACCTGGATAAAAAGTAACCAATGTGTTAATCAAGGTAACAAGCTATCTATGTGCCAAATTTCATCCAAATCCATTTAGCCGTAATAATAATAATAATAATAATAATAATATACTAGTAGGAAGTAGGAGGATAGGATTAATAGCACTAAAATACCTTTTTAGGGGCTCAGAGTTCAGGGGGGGGGGATGAAGACTTTTGCACATTGCACTTTTCAGATTTTTATTTGATTAAGATTGTGAAAACCTTGTATCAAATTCCTTCCACTTCACAATTATCTGATACTTTGTGTTGGTTATCACTGAAAATCTCAAGAAAATACAAGTTTGGGGTTATAAGGTGACAAAATGTGAAAAAGTTCAAGGGGTATGAATACTTTTGCAAGCCACTGTAATAAACCATCATGGTTAAAACCATAGAGACTGACACAAATTTTGGTTCCCACAAAGTTTGCTGCATCAGTGTTTGTTAGATCTTTCAGTCAGATGTTTCTATACTTACTGAAGTACCACCGACTGTAATATTCTGTTGTCCTTTGTGTGCAATCATCTGAGACCAATGGACAATCTTTACCATTTAACTAGATGTCGAGGGTTAAAGGGATCCTATCATTAAAACTCATTTTTTTTGTTCCTAACATGTAGGAATAGCCTTAAGAAAGGCTATTCTTCTCCTACCTTTAGATGTCTTCTCCGCACCGACGTTCAGGATAAATCCCGGGTTTGTTTGTAATGCAAATGAGTTCTCTCGCAGCACTGGGGGCGGGCCCAATGCTGTGAGAGAACTCTCC
This sequence comes from Leptodactylus fuscus, assembly GCF_031893055.1. Taxonomy (NCBI): domain Eukaryota; kingdom Metazoa; phylum Chordata; class Amphibia; order Anura; family Leptodactylidae; genus Leptodactylus; species Leptodactylus fuscus. The sequence continues at coordinate 151,712,168 of NC_134271.1, forward strand.
AGCGCCGCCTCCATCTTCTTCAGGAACGGCCTCTCTTTGCGTCTTCTTCTGGCGCTGGCTTCAAACTTCTAGGCCTTGGGCAAAGCCGACTGAGCATGCGCGCCGGCCACAAGAAAATGGACACTTACACAGTATTGGAAGTGGCCATCTTCTTGTGGTCGGAAGGCATGTGCAATTGGCTGCCCGAGGCCTGGAAGTTTGAAGCCAGCCCCGGAAGAAGACGCAAAGAGAGGCCGTTCCTGAACAAGATGAAAGCGGCGCTGGAAAGTTTTTGAAAGTTGTTTGAGTGCTGGGGCCCACCCCCAGTGCTGCAAGAGAACTCATTTGCATACCGATGAAAACCGGGATTTATACCGAACGGTGGTGCGGAGAAGACATCTAAAGGTAGGAGAAGGATAGCCTTTCTTAAGGCTATTCCTACGTGTTAGGGACACAAAAATTGCGTTTTAATAATAGGATCCTTTTTAAAAAATTGTTCAGGACTAGAGATGAGCGAACATTGTTCGGATCAGCTGATCCAAACAGCACGCTCCCATAGAAATGAATGGAAGCAACTGGCACGGAGCCTTTGCCGGCAGCCGGCCGCTTAACCCCCCGCGTGCCGGCCGCTTCCATTAATTTCTATGGGAGCGTGCTGTTCGGAACGGCTGTTCCGAACAGTGTTCGCTCATCTCTATTCAGGACCAACAACATGTGGACTCTAGATGAAATGATACATACATTTTCTTCTAGGGGGTATTCATATATGTTCCCTGACACACAAAGGAATTTTGTAGAAGGAATTACTAGAATGGATTATGGTGGAAATGAGCCTAGAGTAGCATTTATTTCTACATATTTAACCCCTTCCCGCCGATGGCATTTTTTGATTTTCGTTTTTCGTTTTTGACTCCCCTCCTTCTAAACCCCATAACTTTTTTATTTCTCCGCTCCCAGAGCCACATGAGGTCTTAATTTTTGCGGGACAAATTTTTCTTCATGATGCTACCATTAATTATTCTGTAGAATGTATTGGGAAGCAGGAAAACAATTCAAAATGGGGTGGATTTGAATAAAAAATGCATTTTTTGCTGGCTTTGGTTTTACGGCGTTCACTGTACAGCCAAAATGTCATCTCCCCTATATTCTGTGTTTTGGTACGGTTCCAGGGATACCAAATTTATATGGTTTTATTTACATTTTGACCCCTTAAAAAAAAATCCAAAACTGTGTTAAAAAATTTTTTTTCTAAAAGTCGCCATATTCTGACAGCCGTAACTTTTTTTATACGTCAGTATACGGGGATGCATAGGGCGTCTTTTTTTGCGGGGCCGGGTGTACTTTTTAGTTCTACCATTTTCGGGAAATGCTATTGCTTTGATCACTTTTTATTCACATTTTTATCAGAATCAAAACAGTCAAAAAACGGCGGTTTGGCACTTTTGACTATTTTTCCCGCTACGGCATTTACAGGAAACAGGAAAAAATATTTTTATAGATTTCAGATTTATAATACTGTGTGCAGGGGCCACTATGGGGTATAATACTGTGTGCAGGGGCCACTATGGGGGATAATACTGTGTGCAGGGGCCACTATGGGGTATAATACTGTGTGCAGGGGCCACTATGGGGTATAATACTGTGTGCAGGGGCCACTATGGGGTATAATACTGTGTGCAGGGGCCACTATGGGGTATAATAATGTGTGCAGGGGCCACTATGGGGTATAATAATGTGTGCAGGGGCCACTATGGGACATAATACTGTGTGCGTAGGAATGCGGGGGGTGGGGTCGTGCGGGGTTTTCGGCGTTGGTCGGGGTTTTCGATGTCAGCCGGGGGGGGGGGGGCATGTCAAAGGTTCGCCACTGGGCCCCGCCATTCCTAGTTACGCCACTGTATACAACCATACACACAGTCCTATATACAACCATATAAACAATCATATATATACAGTCCTATATACAGATGTATACACAGTCCTATATACACAGTCACCTGTATGTCCTGTGCGGGGCGCTCTCACCAGCTTCATCTCCCTCCTCAGCACTGCAGCCAGTCAGCTCCTCCTATGACAACTCCTCCTGTCAGAGGACAGCACCGCGGGGAGGCTTTCCTGCTGAGGAGAGAGGGCTCAGCCTCCTCCTCCGGGTGTCCTGCGGCTTCTTTACTACAGGTTCTCATATCCCAGGCACTAGGAGGAGATCTGAGGACAGCAGCCATTTTATGTTCCGGCTGGGAGGAGAGGAAAATGGCCGCGGCGTGTAACCAGCCAATGAGAGGAGAGCGCGGGAAAGAGGAAGGGGCGGAGCTAGTGAGTGTGTGATGTGCGGAGCGCTGAGGAGAAGACTGAGGAGACATGGAGGTGAGATGTGAGGAGAGGACTGAGGAGACATGGAGGTGAGATGTGAGGAGAGCACTGAGGAGACACGGAGGTGAGATGTGAGGGGAGGACTGAGGAGACATGGAGGGGAGATGTGAGGAGACATGGAGGGGAGATGTGAGGAGAGGACTGAGGAGACATGGAGGGGAGATGTGAGGAGAAGACTGAGGAGACATGGAGGTGAGATGTGAGGAGAAGACTGAGGAGACATGGAGGGGAGATGTGAGGAGAGGACTGAGGAGACATGGAGGTGAGATGTGAGGAGAGGACTGAGGAGACATGGAGGTGAGGAGAGGACTGAGGAGACATGGAGGTGAGATGTGAGGAGAGGACTGAGGAGACATGGAGGTGAGATGTGAGGAGAGGACTGAGGAGACACGGAGGGGAGATGTGAGGAGAGGACTGAGGAGACATGGAGGTGAGATGTGAGGAGAGGACTGAGGAGACACGGAGGGGAGATGTGAGGAGAGGACTGAGGAGACGCGGAGGTGAGATGTGAGGAGAGGACTGAGGAGACATGGAGGTGAGATGTGAGGAGAGGACTGAGGAGACACGGAGGGGAGATGTGAGGAGACATGGAGGTGAGGAGAGGACTGAGGAGACATGGAGGTGAGGAAAGGACTGAGGAGACATGGAGGGGAGATGTGAGGAGAGGACTGAGGAGACATGGAGGGGAGCTGTGAGGAGAGGACTGAGGAGACATGGAGGTGAGGAGACATGGAGGGAAGATGTGAGGAGAGGACTGAGGAGACATGGAGGGGAGGTGTGAGGAGAAGCTGATGGGGCAGATGATGTCTCTGCAGTCAGAGGGGAGGAATACAGTCACATAATGTGTGAGGGGAGAAGAAATCCCAGCAGCCATTGCTGCCCCTGTATTATGTGTCACACATAGGAGTAATAAAGGGGCAGGGGATGGTTAACCCTTTCAGCACTGAATCTTTTGCACATTTCAGCATTTTCCTCTTATTTTGTGTGACCAGGTTTTATGTTATTACAACTATTAGAATATTATTACATGAAATTGTTCCATGAGAGTCTCCTCTATATCCAGAAATAAACCCCTCAGCCCCATTCAGCCTCATCTGATCCCGCTGACGGCCATATACAAGCTGCCAGTGGTGGTCGGGGTTACAGAGACAGCTGAGCTCACCGTGTCACGCTGTTCCCTAATTCCCATAGAAGTGAATGTGAGTTACGCTGTTTCCCATCTCACAAGTGACAGAATCCATGTAGCTCCCTGTGCTGTGTCTATAACTTCCATTCTACATTCACTTCTATGGACATTATAGAAACTGCATAACCAAGTGAGCCGGGCTGTTACTGCAAAGCCAACCACCGCTGGCAGCCTGGAATTGGTTGTCAGTGGGATGAAGTAAGGCCGGATGGGGTCTGGGGGGGATGGGGATTATTCCTAGAGACAGGTGAGACCCGCATATATGCAACATTTATGGTATATCCTGTAGACAACCACTCTGATGTGATCGGTGCTCATGATAATACCTCTGACAACTACCATATGTCCGGACTTATAAGGGGAGATAGGATCTGGTGTAATGATGTAGGGAATTTACATGGGTTTTCCAGGTACAGCCTGACATAGAGGGCAGATTTTGCTGCATTATATTTTGGGTGCCATGTCACATTTGCATAATTAAGTGGGTTATCCCAAAGAAGTTATATATATGGGTGTAAACTGCTACTTGGGCATGCCGCAGCACGGACACGTTGTGATTTCCAAAACTGGCGCGGTTTTGGAAATCACAGTATGTTAATTATATCGATGGAAACACCGGCAGCTTTCCCATAGATATAATGGTAGCAGTAAGTCTGCAGAGGAAAACTCTGCAGACTGTATGTTTAAAGCGTTGAGGGAAGAATCACAATGCTTTCCCTCCAAGGTTTTTCCCGCAGTGCTTTATAGCTGCGAATCGTTCCGTGGGGCCTTAGCCTTAAAGGGATTTTCTGGACGCCATGTTGTTTTTTCGGTGCCCTGGAGGTGCCAGTAAATTGGAATTCTTCAAGAAGTGACCCCATATTGTAGTGGTATTTTAAGAATCTCTACAAATGTGACATGGCGTCCAAAAACCAACAATCTAAATCTGCACTCCAAAACACATAGCGCTCCTTGACATCTCTACTGTCATGGATGACACTGTTGTACCCAGGATAATGCCCTTCAGGGGTGTAGTTTTCAAAATGGGGTCACATGTCATGGGATTTTACTTTATTGGCAATTCAGGTTTCTGCAAAAGTGTCATGGCATCCAAAAACCAAACTGTCTAAATCTTTGGTCCAAAAACCAAAATAGTGCCCCTTTCCTTCTGTGCCCTGCTTTGGTCACACAGCAGTTTATACCCACATATGTCCTTAAATACGTTATCCTGGGTACAACAGTGTCATACATGTGGCATAAACTGTAATTTGGGCACACAGCAGGGCGCAGAATGGAAGGAGCTCTATTTGGCCTTTGAAGTGTATATTTACATGTTTGATCTCTGGGCACAATGTCATGTTTGCTGAGCCTCTAAAGTGCCAGTAAAGTGGAATTCCCTAGGAAGTGACTCCATTTTGAAAACTGCACCTCTCAAAATTTATCAGGGGGTGTAGTGAGTATTAGGATCCCAGACGTGTATGCACAGCCAATGGTGGACAGTGAATATGTAAACTTTGCAGAGTACATTGGGTAAACCAAATTCCCTACCTTTTCCCCAGTTGCTCCTATGATTGGGGAGGAGAGGGGGGGCACTCTAGGGGTCATTTCTGCTGTCTTTTCCTTTGTAAGCTCTAAAATTGAGGTGTCCCCTGATATACGCTCACACATCTTGTACATTCCCTTCCTGCCGCAGCCAGTTATGTTCTAATGATTTGCCAATTTTTGGGAGCTTTTGTCTTCCCATTGTACAAGCTATATATTTTTATTTTTCTGTTGATGTTGCCATATTAGAACTTGTTGTGTGCAGGGTGAGGTGTATTTTGTAATGACACTATTTTTGGGTGCCTATGCCTTATAGAATAAATTATATTAACTCTTTCTTGGTGGATTAAAAAAATATCTAGCAATTCTGTTATTACTTTTTACCTTTTAATTTGTTTCCCATGTAGTGTACAGTATAAGTAACATGTTATCTTTATTCTGCGGGTTGGTACAATTGCGGCGATAACTCATTGATAGTGTTATTTTTTATGTGTGACTGGTTTAACAAAAACCCATTTTGGCAAATAAATCAATTATTTTCTAAGATGTATAGCAATTTTTTATTTCAGTTATCAGAGTTGGTTGAGGGCTTATTTTTTGCAGGACGATCTTTGCTTTTTATTGGCACTGTTTTGGGGTACATATGACTTTTTGATCATTTTACAACAGGTTTTTTTTAAGGTGAGATGGCAAAAAATTACCGTATTTTTCGGACTATAAGACGCACCTAAGTTTTAGAGTAGGAAAATAGGGGAAAAAAATTTTGAAGCAAAAAATGGTAAAATATTTAATATATGGGAGTTGTAATTTTGCAACAGCTGCAAGGCCACATTGACAGGTGACCCTGCAGCTGTACGGGGACGCATAGAGTGTTTTTTTTTGCGGGGCCAGAAGTACTTTTTAGTTATACCATTTTGGGGAATATCTATTTCTTAGATCACCTTGTATTGAAAAAAACCCCGGTGGTTTATGACATATGATTTTCTACTTTTATATATAAATTCTAGGGACAGGAGGTGATTTAGAACTTTTATTTATTTAATATTTTTATTATATATTTTTAAAGCTTTTTTTTTTTTTTTTTTTTTTTTTACTATTTTTTTCCCCCCCGGGGGCTTGAGCCTGCGGTCACTTGATTGCAAGTCCCATAGACGGCAATACAACTGTATTGCCGTCTATGGGACATTCTGTCTATTAGTATTACGGCTGGTCATAGAGACCAGCCGCAATACTAATATACAGCAGTGACAGGCCTGGGAGCCTCATTAGGCTCCCGGTTGTCACCCGAACAGGTCGGCTCCTGCGATATCGCCGCGCAGGAGCCGGCCTGCAACTTTACAGGTACGGGGCCGGTGGGGACCGGCCCCGGGGGAGAAGGGGCCGCCGATACTGACTACTGACCCGGCATCCGCTGTACTAGAGAGGCGGATGTCGGCAAGGGACAGACACAAGCACAGGTGACGGGGCCTGAGACATCGCTGCGCTCCTCTGCCCTGCATGAAGCCAGCGGCGGGGGCACGGAGGAGCGGAATAGCATCGCCGCTGCTGGCTTCATGCAGGGCAGAGGAGCGCAGCGATGTCTCAGGCCCCGGCGTCTATCCCGTGCCGGCATCCGCCTCTCTATTACGGCGGGTGCCAGGCGCCACATTCAGACTATAAGACGCACCCTTCTTTTCCCCCCAAATTTTGGGGAAAAAAAGTGCGTCTTATAGTCCGAAAAATACGGTATTTCCTTTGTTTTGTTTTTTTTATTAATTCATTTATTTATTTTTCATACAGTTCACTTTTTTTTCAACTTTTTTTTTTACTTTTTAGTGATGTCCTACTTCTTTTTTTTTTCCGCGAGTCCGAACAAACCATTTCCGGAAAAAAGAGCTGACCGGCTCCCATTGTTTCCAATGGGAGCCTTTTTTTTGTCAGGATTTTGAGACAGATTCTGCCTCAAAATCCTGACCAAAATACCCTGTGTGAACTTAGCACTGTTTGCTACCTGTTAAGCGTAAGTTCACTCGGAGATTTTTGGACAGGAACCTGAGGCAGAGGCCGCCTCAGGTTTCGGTCTACAATACGTGCAGCCGCGACTGAATGCCGGTGCACTGCATCGGCATCCAGTCGTGCACTCCGCTCTGGATTAGACACAATGAATGGGCCTAGTTGGGAGGAGGCCGAATCACGAGGCAAAACGGCCTATAGAATGAGCAACTTGCTTCTTTTTCCAGGAGCCGGAACAAAGTGGCTCCCGGAAAAAACACCTGACCTGACATTGATTTCAATGGGTAAGGATCTTTTTGGTAAGGATTATACTGTGGTACTAGTAGTGTTTCCTTTTGTAATGTAAAAAAAAGAATCTGTCATTTCAGCGTTTTTTTGGTTAATAATTAAACACTGTCTGTGTGCATTAAAAAAATGAATGGAAAACAACAGACAAAGGAAGGGGGAAGGAAAAAACACTTATGCAACTACTACCAACAATAAGAATGTGGGTGGCAAGAGCAACACTGCTTCTGGTTTTGAAGACACCACCAGTAGCCACAAGGTTGTTTGTACTTCCTGTGGGTCCATTCACAGAGAGTTTTTTGGCGAGGATTTTGGTGATGAAAATCCACGTGAAAAAAGGAACCCAATAAAGTGAATGGGAAGCTTTTTGTCCACGTGGATTTTCAGCATCAAAATCTTTGCCAAAAAACTCTGTGTGAATGGACCCTGAGAATATTGCAGTTTTTGAATTTTTTTTTTACTGGATTATCTCAGGACACAGGAGAATATTACATCCAAGAGTGGTGATGATGTGATCTTGAGTCAGGCTTCTGAGTGTTCCTCCTGATCTCCCTCCTACGTAGCACATAATTTAGCTGTAACTCCTTCACATTCATCACTGAAACAGATCCCTTTTAGTAATGTGGAACCTGCTGAGAATCTATTTTTCCTGGTCAGTGTAGTCTTCCAGCAGTCTCTTTTTGATGAGCTGAATGAGAACCGTCAGCACTGTGTGTATGCAGAGGAGTAAGACATGACTGGTGGTAATGGTGGAGATAGTAGTGGTAGGAGGTATGGTATTACTTCTACTGGTGTCGTGAATTAAATATAGTGGCATAAGTTTTCCTGATTTTGGCCCATTTGAATTTAGCATCTGCGTAGGTGCTTTGGTGCTAAATTCAAATTGCCAAAGAGTCTATAAATATCGGGGCCACGGCAATAGCAGAAGTAGCTCCGCTGTGATTTTTTTGGTTGTTAACCACTGCCCAATTTTTTTTATTTTCCCTTTGCTGAGACATCAAGTGTCACAGCCCAGGCATATGTATAGCAGGACCACTGACACTAGTATCAGTGGTGGTCCTGCTATCACAGAAGAGCCACTGCTGCTGCTGTTAAATCCAGTAGTATCAACAGATCTCCTGTGATCGGCCCATCTGAATTCATTGGCAGAACAGGTGCTTTGGTGCTCAATTCTAGTTGTCAAAGTGTCAAGACATAGCGGGGCCACCGCTGACTGCAGCCTCTACCACTAATTTTTCTTTTCCTACTATCTCTGTACTGTGACATGATCGTGTCACAGCACAGGGATAGATTGTAGCACAACCACAGCCATAATTATCAGGTATTGAATGCATTGGCTCTTCAGTGATAGCATGATAGCGGTGGTCCTCCTATCATCTACTTGCGGCAGCCATTTTAGTTTGTTGGCGACAAATCCCAAGTAGTTTGGTTTTGTTGAATTTGAGTCGAAACTGGTTCATTATTAACAGACTCGCTCATCTTTTACTGTTAAACCACCCAAAACAAGACATACCTTGAGAGGTTTGACCATCTCTAATCTTGTATTTTCAGATATATCCTGTATACTGTGATACCTCTGTATATACCAGAAGGACTGTATACTGGTGTCTGCAGTTTATTACACTGACCAGTCCCTGTATTATCCTCAGATATATATTGTATATTGTGTAACTTCTGTATATTACAGGAGGACTGTATACTGGTGTCTGTAGATTACACTGAATGGGCCACCTACAATCTTCTGTAGATGTTCTCCATCTACTACGGGGCTATGTAACTTACTGACTGGTAGATGATGATTGACCTCTTCACATTGCTATGTAGTCGGGTACCCCAGACACCCCCTTAATTCTCACTAAGTTTGAGAGATACTTGGTTACTTAAGGCTGGATACACACATGCAGTATTGGTGCAGTTTATTGATACAAAGCCAGAAGTGGATACAACAGGAAAATAAAGTAAGGGCTCGTTCACACCTGCACCCCGGTCTCTGTTTTGCAGCATTCCAAAACTGGGCAGGAAACAGAAACCTGCAGGCATTTTCAAACACATTCATTTGATATCACATCCAGCCTTACCAGCAAATGTCCTATTGACAGATCTTGTTTCTTGTGTATAGGACCTAGTGATGTGATGGATGATAGCGCCCCTACACTGCAGACCTGGATACTACATGTTACTTCTAGTATCTCATATCCTACTAATATTATAAGTGTGAAAGTTTGTGTGTTTGGATGTTTGTGAGTTTGGATGTTTGTTCCTCAATCACGCTAAAACGCCTGGACGGATTTGCGTCAATTTTCCACAAACATAGTTTTCCCTTAGGATTGAGTCACAGGCTACTTTTGGTGCCACTAAACAACATGGCTTCCTAGCAGGAGACTCACAAAAGCAGGATTCCTAGCCCCAGCTATAGACTCACACACACTACCTGGCATTTCCTGCCTCAACCTGCCTGCACACTCCTTACTGTCACCTCAGGAGTCGCCCTCACTCTACTCACTCACATTTTACATATAGCTTTCCACTATATAACACATCACATTGTCTGTATTACTACATACACAATATAACAGATCACATTGTTTGTATCACTACATACACAATATAACAGATCACATTGTCTGTATCACGACATACACAATACAACACATCACATTGTCTGTATCACGACATACACAATACAACACATCACATTGTCTGTATCACTACATACACAATACAACACATCACATTGTCTGTATCACGACATACACAATACAACACATCACATTGTCTGTATCACGACATGCACAATACAACACATCACATTGTCTGTATCACGACATACACAATACAACACATCACATCACATTTGCTAGCCCACCAAACTTTTTAAAGCACTTTTACAGTTTCACACGTCTGTGTCCGCCCAATTCTCAAATCACCGCAGACGAAGTCGCAGGTAAAAGCTAGTAGATTATATATGTACAGGTCTGGTGTCAGCAGACTGCACACAATCGGGATGTTTGATGGATCCTTTCACCTCTTTCCTTCTTTTTGTTCCAGCGTTACATCTGCTGGTTCTCCTTGGACTGTGGTGTCTGTAGTGTGTGACTACTTACCTGTGATAGGATGATACCACATAACAAATCACAGGTCACACACAATGAGAATGGTAAAAACGGTTTATTTCATGCACACACATGGCACTATTATACTACATGAGCGGGAAGCCGTGTAACCTCTTATGGCTGATATGTAATAACATGTGATAGGACAAATCTACAATGAACTGTACTGGTGTCAGTGTCCTCATCTATGTAATATACAGGATCTGAGTGTATCATACAGTTATACAGTCCAGGGGTTGTGTAATATGGAGGTTTTATCCCCTATAGACAGCACTGGGTCCTAGGTCTGTGCCCATGATGTCAGGATATCCATCCCCAAACCATGACCCCAGTCAGATCACCAGTATACCCATCATGTGTCACATCATGGGAAAGAACTTACTATAATACAATGTGACATGTGGGCGGAGCTTACACTGTGTGTAATGTGTAGATGAGTGATATTACCCATAATGCACCAGTAGACACTCCTAATACTGGAGCTGTGAAGAAGTATTCACCATAATGTCCTGTTATCTGATCAGCACATACAGACCCATCTTCTGTTATCGCCAGTAATATATCTTCATATCTGGTTTGTGTGTTTCCAGCTTTCTTATTTCTTCCTCCTCCTCTTCTGACAATCCATTACTCCCCAAACTAGAGCATAAAACAGACAGCGCAGTATTAGTGACTTTGTATTGTGAGGATTTTCTCCTGACCTCAGATTAGTCAGTGACTAGATCTGCTGAGGATGGATCTGTACAATCTTACCAGGGGCCGGTGATGGGCTATAGGGGTTACTAGAGATGAGCGAGTAGTATTCGATCGAATACCTCCCCTGTTATAGTTATTATTAATAGAACATATTTGTGAGGTGGATAACAGTGACAGTAAGATTTTGAGATTTTTTTGGATTGGAAAAAAATTAATTCATCCAAATTTGGAGGGGATAAAAATAGAATTTTATTGAAAAAAATGAGACTAGATGGATGATGCTTACAGATGCTTTGGGTCCATTGGGTGTCAATGACCATAATGATCTTAGTGTTTTCCTTTAAAAATACATATGATGTAGTAAGAGGTTATATTTAGTGTTGTAATTTGTTTGATATGATTCAGATGGGCCTAGTGTCTCCCTATCCTTGTTTTGGAGTCACCATGCCCATCTGATAGACACTTGTATGAGTATGCGCATGCGTGGCATCATCTGTATGACGATTTTACGTCAGCTCAGGAGAATGTAAAGAGAAGATGGCTGCGCTAAGTGTTGTACTGAGAGCCGGAAGAAGCATGGAAACGTGAAGCGGCCGTTGCACATTCAGTCTGTGTTTTTGACATGTTTTTGCTGCATTGCCATATATTGAGCTAATAATAAAAAGAAAGAAGCATTTAGAAGAACGCGAGTGCCGCTTCACTTTTTCACTTTTTTTCAGGATTGGTTATTAATATTAATACACTGGTCCTATTACACAATTATTAGAGGTATTTCACCTCTGTAGCATCGAAACATTTGTGTGGCCGACCATGGTGTGTGAGGACACACAAAATGAACATTAGTTCTCTTTCTAAAAAATAACAAGTGCCCCCTGCTGGGTAGTAGCTGTATACTATATATCACTGTCCGATCCTTTACCAGACCTACAGGACATTTCACAAACCAGTGTCATGTGCTGCTGGCTGTTACATAGAGCTGACACCTCATCAATATAGAGAGAAGCTTCTGTCTGCCTATAGGAGCCGCCATCGTCAGGGATTAGGGGGTACGGCTACTGCTTGGGGAAAGCACCATTAATGCTTAAATCGGTTATTTAAGGTTCAGTCATCAATATCAGATTAGTGGGAGTCAGACACCAAACATCCCTATTGTTAAGCTGTTCTCAGCAACTGATGCCCAGAGAATGGAGCAGGAAGCAGACAGCGCTGTTCTCTGTGCAGTGGCCAGATCAGGCACTGCAGGTTATCTCCCATGAACTTGAATAGGACTGAAGCTGCAGTATCTCAGTTCTTCCAGTTCACAGACAACAGTGCTGTCTGCTTCCTGCTCCATTCTCTGCGTATTGGCTGATAGTGGTGATGGGGTGTGAAATCTCTCACCCATCTGACTTATCTCTAGGGTCAACAGTATTTAGGCCAGGCCCACATGGTGTAAACAATGCAGCATTTTACACTACCCGCAAAGTGGAGGGAATTCTGATTAATCCCATCCATAGTAGAGACGTCACATATGAAGGTGCAGTCAGCAGTTTATCTCATAGACATAACAATGGTGCGGTGGAGCATAAAATAGAATAACATCCCTGTATAACTTGTCCCCACATGTCTCCTCCTGTACACATCTCTTATACTCACTCTATTTCCTCTATCCTGCAGGCTGGACTGGACAGAGCGGCCATCAAGTCACTGAAGAGAGGACCTGAGAGACGGTTAAAAGACAAGACAAGTATCTTCAGGGACTGGTTATTTCTTATTCCAGAAGCCAAGTGGGTGCAGGAAGTGTCTGGCAGATCATTATTAGACAAACTGTAAGATCAAGAAGATGAGATGTGAGTGAGGGATCAGAAGACTGTATCACATAAAGCGGGATTAGATACAACCGTTCAAACGTTTGGGGACACCCAGACAATTTTGTGTTTTCCATGAAGACTCACACTTTTATTTATTAAATTTGAGTTGCAGAATGAACAGAAATATAGTCAAGACATTGACAAGATTAGAAATAATGACTTTTATTTGAAATAATAATTTTCTCCTTCAAGCTTTGCTCCATTTGCAGTAATTCCAGCCTTGCAGATCTTTAGCATCCTAGCTGGTAATTTGCTCATCGTCTGGAGAAATTTCCCCCCATGTTTCCAGAAACCTCTCCCACAAGTTGGATTGGCTTGATGGGCACTGTTTGCGTACCATATGGTCAAGCTGCTCCCACAACAGCTCAATGGGGTGGAGATCTGGTGATTGCGCCAGCCCCTCCATTACAGATAGAAAACCAGCTGCCGGCTTCTTCCCTAAATAGTTCTTGTATACCATATTTTTCGGACTATAAGACGCACTTTTTTCCCCAAAAATTTGGGGGGAAAAGAAGGGTGCATCTTATAGTCCGAATGTGGCCGCCCGGCATCCGCTGTAATAGAGAGGCGGATGCCGGCGAGGGATAGACACCGGCACGGGTGCCGGGGCCTGAGACATCGCTGCCCTGCCCTGCATGAAGCCAGCAGCAGAAGGAGCCGCTGCTGGCTTCATGCAGGGCAGGAGCGCACCGATGTCTCAGGCCCCGGCACCTGTGCCGGTGTCTATCCCTCGCCGGCATCCGCCTCTCTAGTACAGCGGATGCCGGGTCTGTATTGGCGGCTCCTTCTCCCCCGGGGCCGGTCCCCACCGGCCCCATACCTGTAGAGTTGCAGGCCGGCTCCTGAGTGGCGATATCGCAGGAGCCGACCTGTTCGGGTGACAGCCGGGAGCCTAATGAGGCTCCCAGGCCTGTCACTGCTATATTAGTATTGCGGCTGGGTCTATGACCAGCTGTAATAGTAATATACAGAATGTCCCATAGACGGCAATACAGTTGTATGGGACTTGCAATCAAATGACTGCAGGTTCAAGCCCCCGGGGGGAAATAAAATAGTAAAATAAAAAATAAAAAAGTTTTAAAAATATATAATAAAAAAATGAAATAAGTAAAAGTTCTAAATCACCTCCTTTCCCTAGAATATATATAACAGTAGAAAATCATATGTCAAACACATACACATTAGGAATCCCTGTGTCCAAAAATGCCCGCTCTACTAATAGTTTTCCTGTACGGTGAACGTCAATATCACAATTGCTAAACCGCCGGGTTTTTTTTTTCAATAAAAGGTGATCTAAGCAACAGACATTCCCCAAAATGGTATAACTAAAAAGTACTTCTGGCCCCGCAAAAAAAAAAAAAAAACACTCTATGCATCCCCGTACAGCTGCAGGGTCACCTGTCAATGTGGCCTTGCAGCTGTTGCAAAACTACAACTCCCATATATTAAATATTTTACCATTTTTTGCTTCAAAATTTTTTTTCCCTATTTTACTCCTCTAAAACCTAGGTGCGTCTTATAGTCCGAAAAATACGTCATTGTGCTGTTGTAGGATGAAATTGACTCCAATCAAGCGCTGTCCACAGGGTATGACATGGCATTACTAAATGGAGTGATAGCCTTCCTTATTCAAAATCCCTTTTACTTTGTACAGATCTCCCACTTTACCAGCTTTACCAAAGCAACCCCAGACTATCACATCCCCGCCGTCATGCTTGATAGATGGCGTCAGGCTCTTCTAGCATCTTTTCAGTTGTTCTGCGTCTCACAAATTTTCTCTTCTGTGTGATCCAAACACCTCAAACTTCGATTCATCTGTCCATAACACTTTTTTCCAGTCTTCCTCTGTCCAATGTCTGTGTTCTTTTCCCCATGTTAATCTGTTAATCTTTTCCTTTAATTAGCCAGTCTAAGTTATGGCTTTATTCTTTGCCCCTCTGCCCTGAAGGCCGGCATCCCGGAGTCGCCTCTTCACTGCAGACGTTGACACTGCTGTTTTGCGACTACTATTTAATGAAGCTGCCAGTTGAGGCAGGTACTTGTCTTGTTGCTCAGTTGTGCAGCGGGGCCTCCCACTTCTCTTCTTACTCTGGTTAGAGCCTGTTTGTCCTCTGAAGGGCGTAGTACACACACCGTTGTAGGAAATCTTCAGTTTCTTGGCAACTTCTCGCATGGAATTGTCTTAATTTCTAAGAACAGGAATAGACTGTCGAGTTTCACATGAAAGTTCTCTTTTTCTGGACATTTTGAGAGTTTAATGGAACCAACAAATGTAATGTTCCAGATTCTCAAATAGCTCAGAGGAAGGTCAGTTTTATAGCTTCTCTAACCAGCAAGACTGTTTTCAGTGGTGCTAACATTCATTTAATATTATCTTCATTGTAAGAAAACTGTATATGACCCCCTTTTTACACCCCCCATAGTTACACAGTATATGACTCCCTCTTCCAGAGTATATGTTAGCACGGTGCCTATTCTATTATTACAACAGATAGTGGCCGATAATTTTTACACACCCATCCACACTCTTGTCTAGGCCATCCTACGCTGCCACCTTCAGGGCTGATGCTGAAGAATGCTAGGACGCTGGACATAGCATCTTAGTATTAATCAGAATTGTAGCGTAAGTGCAATAGCTTTGCATTAATACAATAAGTAGTGGCCTTTTAAAAAAAAAATCCAATCTCCAATTTATTCCAAGAGGCGCCCCTGCATACACATAACAATGGTGTGGAGGAGCATAAAATAGAATAAAATCCCTGTATAACTTGTCCCCACATGTCTCCTCCTGTACACATCTCTTATCTCTTATACTTACTATAATTCCTCTATTTTACAGGATGGACTGGACAGAGCGGCCATCAAGTCAGTGAAGTGAGGACCAAACAGGCGGTTGAAAGACAGCACGAGTTTCTTCAGGGTCTGGCTATTCCTTATTCCAGATGCCAAGTGGGTGCAGGAAGTGTCTGGGAGATTATTCCAGGCCAAACTGTAAAAATAAGAAGATGAGATGTGAGTGTCACACATGATAGGATTAGATACACAGCTCAGTATACAGTATCACACAGGATAGGATTAGATACACAGCTCAGTATACAGTATCACACAGGATAGGATTAGATACACAGCTCAGTATACAGTATCACACAGGATAGGATTAGATACACAGCTCAGCATACAGTACCACACATGATAGGATTAGATACACAGCTCAGTATACAGTATCACACATGATAGGATTAGATACACAGCTCAGTATACAGTATCACACATGATAGGATTAGATACACAGCTCAGTATACAGTATCACACAGGATAGGATTAGATACACAGCTCAGCATACAGTACCACACATGAGAGGATTAGATACACAGCTCAGTATACAGTATCACACATGATAGGATTAGATACACAGCTCAGTATACAGTATCACACAGGATAGGATTAGATACACAGCTCAGTATACAGTATCACACATGATAGGATTAGATACACAGCTCAGTATACAGTATCACACAGGATAGGATTAGATACACAGCTCAGTATACAGTATCACACAGGATAGGATTAGATACGCAGCTCAGTATACAGTATCACACAGGATAGGATTAGATACACAGCGCAGTACACAGTATCACACAGGATAGGATTAGATACACAGCTCAGTACACAGTATCACACATGATAGGATTAGATACACAGCTCAGTACACAGTATCACACATGATAGGATTAGATACAATTTAATATTACTAATATTATAAGTTTGGATGTTTGTTACTCAAAAAATGCTGAACGGATTTGAATGAGATTTGACACATAGATTGTAACCTCTATTAACACATAGACTACTTTTTATCCTAGTAAATGACATGTCTTAATGACTGTTATGAATTTATGTTCACATACTATATTACACTGCTCTTGCAGCAGCTTATCTCAGACTCTGATAAAGCCAGCTCTGTTATCTCTCTATGTAAACACTCATCTAATCCTCAGTCCATTCTGTACATGCATTTGCAT
The DNA here is from genome assembly GCF_031893055.1 of Leptodactylus fuscus. NCBI lineage: Eukaryota > Metazoa > Chordata > Amphibia > Anura > Leptodactylidae > Leptodactylus > Leptodactylus fuscus. The sequence continues at coordinate 151,729,182 of NC_134271.1, forward strand.
ATTATCTGATCTGCTCCAGGCAGTGCTGACACACTGGATGGGAAAACACATTTAATCCAGATTGGCAGTTTGCTACTTTTAAACATGCCGGAGAAAAAGAAAATCTAATTTGTTTCAAAATTCAAAAACAATGACAGCTATGAACGTAGCCAGAAGTCTCAGAGTTCAACTCAAGCGGAGCTGAGGGGTGTCATCCGCGCCAACAACATGCTCATTATATGGCGTCCCAGGAACTTGCTGAGATGCCGTAACAATCATGGGGACAGCACAAGGAACGAGTTTAGCGGCAGGTGAGCTTGACAGCTGCCGAAACGCTGGAGCAGGCGGATTATCAACGCAACAACACACTCATTATATGGCGTCCCAGCAATTTGCTGAGATGCCGTAACAATCATGGGCACAGCACAAGGAATGAGTTTAGCGGCAGGTCAGCTTGACAGCTGCTGAAACGCTGGAGCAGGCGGATTATCAACGTAACTGTTAGGAGTATTTAGGTTCATTGCTTTCTTTCCTGGTTGATTAGTCTGTCCTCCCATTTGCACCTGGGAGGAGTGGTCTCTACTCTGTATTTAAACCCATGCCTCCCATGGTTCTGTGCTGAGTGTCGCTTTTACAGAGCTAGGCCTTAGCAGGAGGAGTAGGTGGTTATCTTGGATAGAGGAAGTTCCGTGGTTGGTTTTTGGGAGGTTTTGGGTGAACGAGTTGGTTTGTGTTTTCCCTTCTGTGTTCACCAATCCTCCCTCTGTGTATAATTGACTGTGTGAGTGAATTGCCTTATCCTTTGATTTCTACTCAGTTTCCCTGTGTTTGTTTCCTAGTGTATGGTTCCTTCCCATATTGGTTTGGGGAATTCTTTCCTACATGTTTCCTGTGTGCTGCTTGTGTTGTTAGTCAGCGCACACCCTTGTCAGTCCCTGTCAGTAGCAGCTTCACTTGTTCGTTAGGGGTGACCCCCTTTAGTCTCCAGTCCCTAGAGATCTTATAGGGCATTCCTTCTCCCACTTCCCTCTAGGCCTACGGTGTCAGTGAGAGAGGAGCTGTCGGGGTCAGGCTTAGCCTGAGAACAGCCGACCTACACCCGTGAGGCAGGGACCGGGTTAGCTAGTGGGAGTAGTGCAGGGCGAGATTTCCTACTGGTATTCCTTAGCCCCGTTGCAGCTATCTGGACTGACATAACAGTACACTCAGCCGGTAAAAAAAAAAAAAAAAAAAAAAAAAAAAAGGTTTGTTTGTATTATGACGGACCTGAAACAGTTGTACCAGGCGGTGCAGCAGATCTCCACTGAGATGGAGGGGATCAAGCTACGAATGGATGCCATCCAAGCTTCTGGCGTATCTCAAGTACAGCAGTTGGCTCAACACACAGCCTCTCAGGTGGAGGGCATACAGAGGCAGGTGAGTAGCGCCCCTGTGGGTCGGCCTCTGGAGCCAAAAGTCAGCTTACCTGAACCCTTCCGAGGTAAGAGGTCAGATTTTTTCCGATTTCAAAAGGACTGTCTTTTGTATTTCCGGCTACGGCCGTTTTCCTCCGGTTCTGAGGTACAGAGAGTTGGGATTATTATTACTTTATTGAGAGATGATCCCCTCATCTGGGCACATTCGTTACCAGCCGACTCAGCTTGCTTACTAACTGTAGAGGCGTTTTTCTCCACAATGGGGTTACTGTATGACGACCCAGACAGGGTACGCACGGCTGAGTATAACCTACGACGTGTGGTGCAAGGGGATCACGCTATAGAGAAATATTGCACAGAGTTTCGTAGGTGGGCAGCAGAAGTACACTGGAATGACCCCGCTCTACTTAGTCAGTTTGAGACAGGGCTCTCAGACCAGGTTAAAGACCATCTAGTTTCTCACCCTGTTCCGGGAGATCTAGATGAGGCCATGCAGCTGGCAATTAGAGTTGGACGGCGCCTCCGGGAGCGTGGAGACAAGAGTCCTGGGGGGCTTAACCCTCCTCAATTCTCCGTTTTTAGAGAGGACCCGGGGGACCAACCCATGCAGATTGGGGCGACTGTGCGAAGTGCTAGACCCAAGAGTGAAGGGTCCCGCACAGTACGCTGTTTTGTGTGTGGAGGGATGGGACATGTAGCAAGGGTATGCCCCTCCAGAGAATGGTTCGCCAAGGAGAGTAATAACCCCAGGTCTATTGAGGGTAAAGGGAGAAAACCTACTAAGGAGGGAGGTGTGCATATTTCCTGTACTCAGACTGCCGGGTTGACCCTTGAAGGATGGGTAAATGGGCAGAAGTGCCGGATTTTGGTTGATTGTGGTTCGGCAGTCAACCTTATTGACTCAGAGTTTTGTGAGCAATTAAGGGTGAGTCCTTTGGTCTTGAAGTCTCAGATACCGGTGTGGGCTATTGATAAGACCCCTCTACAGCAAGCTGTCATCTCCAAACAGGTGGAGGGTCTGGAGTTTGTTGTGGGTGGCCACCGGGAAGAGATTGACTTGTTCTTGTTGTCTAAATTACCAGCACAAGTAGTGTTGGGGTGGCCCTGGCTGAAGCAGCATAACCCTATTATCAACTGGGAGACCGAGTCAGTAGTTTCTTGGGGGCAGGGGTGTAATGGTCGATGTCTGCCCATATCCGTTATGTCTTTGTCTATAGACAATTTGCCTCAAGAAATATGTGAGTTCAGGGAGGTCTTTGAGGAAAGGGCAGCCAAGACATTACCACCACATCGCACCTATGATTGCTCGATTAAATTTATACCAAATGCAGTGCTACCCAAGACACGATTGTACAATCTCACTATTCCGGAGAGGGAGGCGCTCAAAGAGTATATTGAGGGGAGTCTAGAGGTGGGGCATATTCGCCCATCTAAGTCCCCAGTAGCAGTGGGGTTTTTCTTTGTAAAGAAGAAAGATGGAGGGTTGCGCCCTTGTTTGGATTTTAGGGAAATTAACAAAATCACGGTGCGGAATCCCTATCCCATTCCGTTGATCTCGGATCTATTCAGCCAGATTACGGGAGCCCGCTGGTTTAGTAAAATAGATTTACGTGGGGCATATAACTTGCTGAGAATCAAGAAGGGGGATGAGTGGAAAACAGCGTTTAACACACCCCTAGGACACTTTGAGAATCTTGTGATGCCTTTCGGTCTAACCAATGCGCCTGCGTTTTTTCAGAATTTTATTAATGATGTACTAAGTGCCGTCATAGGGAGGGGGGTTGTGGTCTATCTGGACGATATACTCATTTACACCCCGGATTTGGAGACTCATTGGGAGAGAGTGAGAGAGGTTTTAGATCTCCTGAGGGTTAACCAATTAAGTGCTAAGCTGGAGAAATGTGTGTTCGCGGTCAATAAGTTATGTTTCCTTGGCTATATCCTATCGGACAAGGGGTTCGAGATGGACCCTGAGAAGGTCAGGGCAGTCTTGGAGTGGCCGCGACCCGAGAACCTAAAGGCGGTCCAACGGTTCTTGGGGTTCTCCAACTATTATCGCCAGTTTATCAAGGGATTTTCTGAGGTTGTGAAACCTATCTCGGACTTGACTAAGAAGGGGGCTGACTGTGCTAAGTGGTCGCCAGAGGCGCTAGCTGCGTTTGAAGAACTGAAGAAGCGATTCTCGTCCGCTCCCATTTTGAGACAGCCGGATGAGAGGTTGGCCTTCCGAGTGGAGGTGGATGCCTCCTCGGTGGGGGTGGGAGCAGTACTTTCTCAGGAGTTCGAGGAGGGTACGCATCCCTGTGCCTTCTTTTCTAAGAAATTCTCTGCCTCTGAACGGAATTATGACATCGGAGATAGGGAACTACTGGCAATAAAACTAGCATTCGAACATTGGCGTCATTTCCTGGAGGGGGCCAGAAGGCCAGTCCAGGTATTTACTGACCACAAGAATTTGGTTTATCTTGGGTCGGCGAAGAGATTAAATGCACGGCAGGCCAGATGGGCTCTATTTTTTGCGCGGTTCCATTTTACCGTGACTTATGTGCCGGGTTCAAAGAATGTCAAGGCTGATGCTTTATCCCGGTATATGTCGACTGAGGAGGAACGAGAGGCGCCTGCCACTATTCTTGGGGATGGAGTGGTGGTAGCAGTATTGGGCGCGAAATTGGAGAAGGCCTTGATCGAAGCGCAACACGCTGCACCTTCCAAGATACCTAGAAACAAGCTTTTTGTCCCAACTACTCTCCGACAAAGTCTCCTGAGGGAGTGTCACGAGTCGGTTCTTGCTGGTCACCCGGGGGTTTCAGAGACCATGAGATTGGTGTCTAGGAATTTTTGGTGGCCAGGGTGGAGTAAGGATGTCTTGCAGTTTGTTCAAAATTGTTCGGTCTGTGCAAGAGCCAAGGCGTCGCATACCCGTCCCCACGGTCTTCTACATCCATTGGAACCTCCTAAGGCACCTTGGACTCATCTGTCTATGGATTTCATCACGGGCCTTCCGGTGTCTAAGGGTTTCACGGTCATTTGGGTAGTCGTTGACCGCTTCACGAAAATGTGCCATTTGATCCCGTTTTCCAGGCTGCCATGTGCCAAGACACTATCTGAGGCGTTTATTAAAGAAATTGTAAGGTTGCATGGTCTTCCTGAGGATATCGTTTCGGACAGGGGACCGCAATTTGTGGCTAAATTCTGGCGGGCTTTTTGCAGCAGGTTGGGAGTTACACTGTCGTTTTCCTCCGGGTTTCACCCAGAGTCTAACGGACAAACAGAGAGGAAGAATCAGGATGTGGAACAGTTTTTGAGGTGTTTTGTTCGAGAGAACCAGAATAATTGGGCTGCCTTTCTCCCCCTGGCAGAATTTTCCCTAAACAACCATGATTCCAATGCCACAGGTACCACACCTTTTTTTTGCTCCGGTGGTAGACATCCTGTTTTCGGAGTATTTTCTTCCATTTCTTCCCCAGTTCCGGAGGAGGAGCTATTTTCTAAAAAGCTGCAAGGGGTATGGTCCCGTATCCGAGAGAATCTGGTGCGGGCGTCGCACCAGGCTAAGGTCCAGGCGGATCGGAAGAGAGGAGAGTTGCAGTTCTTCCCTGGTGAGATGGTTTGGTTGTCCACCAAGAATATCAAGTTGAAGGTTCCTTGCAAGAAGCTGGGTCCCAGGTTTGTGGGGCCTTTTAAGATCATCAAGATGGTAAATGAAGTGGCGGCGCAGCTGCAACTACCTAAAAGGTGGAAGATAAACCGGGTGTTCCATGTCTCCTTGTTAAAGAAGGCCAAGAAGGGAACGTCTCCTGTTAAGGTTCCACCAGTTTCTGAGTCCGGGGAGTATGAGATATCCCGAGTTCTGGATAGCAAATATGTTCGGGGGAAGCTACGGTATCTGGTGGCATGGAAGGGATACGGTCCTGAGGATAATTCTTGGGTTCTGGAGTCGGATATGTCAGCCCCCAGACTCGTGGAGAAATTCCACAAGGAGTTCCCGAAGAAGGATGCTCCTAGAGAATCCGGAGTCTTCTCCTTGAGGGGAGGATCCTGTTAGGAGTATTTAGGTTCATTGCTTTCTTTCCTGGTTGATTAGTCTGTCCTCCCATTTGCACCTGGGAGGAGTGGTCTCTACTCTGTATTTAAACCCATGCCTCCCATGGTTCTGTGCTGAGTGTCGCTTTTACAGAGCTAGGCCTTAGCAGGAGGAGTAGGTGGTTATCTTGGATAGAGGAAGTTCCGTGGTTGGTTTTTGGGAGGTTTTGGGTGAACGAGTTGGTTTGTGTTTTCCCTTCTGTGTTCACCAATCCTCCCTCTGTGTATAATTGACTGTGTGAGTGAATTGCCTTATCCTTTGATTTCTACTCAGTTTCCCTGTGTTTGTTTCCTAGTGTATGGTTCCTTCCCATATTGGTTTGGGGAATTCTTTCCTACATGTTTCCTGTGTGCTGCTTGTGTTGTTAGTCAGCGCACACCCTTGTCAGTCCCTGTCAGTAGCAGCTTCACTTGTTCGTTAGGGGTGACCCCCTTTAGTCTCCAGTCCCTAGAGATCTTATAGGGCATTCCTTCTCCCACTTCCCTCTAGGCCTACGGTGTCAGTGAGAGAGGAGCTGTCGGGGTCAGGCTTAGCCTGAGAACAGCCGACCTACACCCGTGAGGCAGGGACCGGGTTAGCTAGTGGGAGTAGTGCAGGGCGAGATTTCCTACTGGTATTCCTTAGCCCCGTTGCAGCTATCTGGACTGACATAACAGTAACAACACGCTCATTATATGGTGTGCTGCTGAGATGCCGTAACAATCACAGGCACGGCGTGAGGAAACAAGTTCAGCAGCAGGACAGCTTAAGAGCTGCCGGAAAAGGCAAACCATCGACGGTGGCAATTTGCTGAATATAAGCGGATGATCGACACCAACAACACGCAGACGAAGTCGCGGGCAGAGGCTAGTCTCTTATACTCACCGTAATTCCTCTATCCTGCAGGCTGGACTGGACAGAGCGGCCATCAAATCACTTATGTGAGGACCCAACAGAAAGTTCTTAGACAGGTCAAGTATCTTCAGGGACTGGTTATTCCTTATTACAGAGGCCAACTGGCTGTAGGAAGTGTCTGGTAGATCATTACTATCCAAACTGTAAGAATAAGAAGATGAGATGTGAGTGATGTATCAGGATTAGATGCAAAATGCAGTATAGATGCAGTATAGTCATCACATATGAAGGTGCAGTCAGTGGTTTTTCTCATAAACAGAACAATGCTGCGGAGGAGCATAAAATAGAATAAAATCAATCTATGGGCTCATTCACACGGAGTAAACGCCAGAATAAAACACGTTCAGAATCAGCGGCATATAAAGCAGTTCCATTCATTTCTATGGGAGCCGGTATACGAGCGCTCCCCATAGAAATGAATGGGCTGCTTTTTTCACTACGAGCACTCCCATTGAAGTGAATGGGAAGTGCCGGCGTGTACGGCTCGGCATGAGCAGAGCTTGCCGTACACGCCGGCACTTCCCATTCACTTCAATGGGAGTGCTTGTAGTGAAAAAAGCAGCCCATTCATTTCTATGGGGAGCGCTCGTATGCCGGCTCCCATAGAAATGAATGGAACTGCTTTATACGCCGCTGATTCTGAACATGCTTTATGTTCAGAATAAGCTGGCGTTTACTCCGTGTGAATGAGCCCTATAACTTATCCCCCACAGAGGGCTGGCTCCAGGATTTTGTGGGACCTTGGGTGACAGAGCTTCAGTGGACCCCTTTTGGAGCAACCAATGTGCACTGCAGCAAGAAAACCAACTGAAATTGGCTGGGTTTTGTTTGTTTGTTTTTGTTTTGTTTTTTCTGAGGCAGACCTACTGGAGTGGCCTGTAATACAGTCCATTCCATACAAGTAGATAGAATGTGTTCAGACATCAGAAAGTAAAGAAGAATTTTATGCAGATATCTGCCTCAGATTCCTCTTTAGGCTGAGTTCACGCAGGGTATTATGGTCACGATTTTGAGGCTGTATCTGCTGTATAAATTCAATGGCAGCCGATCAGTTCTCTTTTTTTCCGGGTGCCGGAAAAAAGAACGGACATGCTCATTCTACAGGCGGAGTCGCCTCGTGAGTCCGCTTGAAGACACTTGGGCCTAATCTGGAGCTGAGTTCGCGACTAGATGCAGCTACCCATATTTTGGATCGGAATTGTTTTCAATGGAAGGCAGAATGCGGGAAGAATCTACTGTGTGAATGAACCGTTGTATATGTGTAAGTACCGTGACCCCCTTCTCTGGATTGTATAGTGTCATATATCTCATAGCGGCCATGTAATGTAAATACAGCCTGGTCCTATAAATGTCCGTATGACAAGACTGGAATTACATCACATGGTCACTATAGGCAGACAGTGTGTGATATAAACAGGCGCCATAGTGCATTGCGTTTCCTCCTGCAGCCTTTTGCACAGAAAGTTTGCAGAGGTTTGGGGGCCACACGGTGGCTCAGTGGTTAGCACTGCAGCCTTGCAGCACTGGAGTTCTGGTGTTCAAATCCCGCCAAGGGCAAAAAAAAAACCATCTGCAAGGAGTTTGTATGTTCTCCCCGTGTTTGCATGGATTTCCATCCCATATTCCAAAGACATACTGATAGGGAAAAATGTACATTGTGAGCCCTATGTGGGGCTCACAATCTACATTTAAAAAAAAAAAAAAAAAAGAAAGTTTGCAGAGGTTTCCTCTACAAATTTTCTTCTTCAATTATATCTAAACTGCCGGCATTTCTGTAGGTATGCTGCTATTTACAAAACCGAGATGTTTTGGAAATTGCAGCGTGTCTTTTTTTACCGCAAAGTGGGGATGGGGCCTTGGAAGTCGCAGCATATCAATTATACCTACGAAAACACCGGTGGTTTCCCTATAGGTATAATGGAAGTACTGTAGAAAGTGAAAATCGCTGTGAGAAAAAACCACAATGCATTATTGCCGCAGGTTTTCCTGCAGCGCTATTTTGTGTCAGCCCACTCCGTGAGACCTTATTCTTAATAAAGACCAAGTGCCACCTTCATTAAATGAATTGCCCCCTCATAGTATGCCCGATTCCCCCTGACATAAATACTGCACCCCTAATGACCCCTTATATCAAAGGCCACCCCCTTATGTTCATAATGCCTCCTAATATAAATAACTTCCCACTTGTATTCATAATGTCCCCTAATATCCGTTACATAAATGACCCCACTTATGTTCATAATGCCCCCTCCCTTATAGTTATAAATTCCCCCTCCAAACAACCCCTTATACTATTAAAATACCCACAACGATTCACCTTCCTGCAATCCTGATGAACGGAGGCGCTGTCTCTTTTACGTTTACGCGCAGGATGTCTGTGTATCAGCACAGGCAGCACGATGCTATGATGTCATTGCGCACATGTGCTGAGAAGCAGATGTCTGTCTGCCTTCTCATTGTCTTGTAAACTGCAGGCCTTACGTCGCTTGAACTTTACAGGACTGTTTAGTTGCAGGACGCATTTTAAGTAGATCAGTGTCTGCAGACACTGATCTAGTTAAAAGTAAGATATATTAATGGCAGCACCTGTGTAGGCTCAGGGCAGCCGCCATTGGCGTAACTAAAGTCTCGTGGGCCCGGGTGCAAACATTTGTCTGGGGCCCCCTACCCCCCTTCTAGAGCGAATGCTTGATAGTGGCTAGAGATGAGCGAACACAAATGTTCGAGGTTCGAAATTCGATTCGAACAGCCGCTCAATGTTCGTGTGTTCGAACGGGTTTCGAACCCCATTATAGTCTATGGGGAACATATACTCGTTAAGGGGGAAACCCAAATCCGTGTCTGGAGGGTCACCAAGTCCACTATGACACCCCAGGAAATGATGCCAACACCTCTGGAATGACACTGGGACAGCAGGGGAAGCATGTCTGGGGGCATCTAACACACCAAAGACCCTCTATTACCCCAACATCACAGCCTAACAACTACACACTTTACACATTCAAAAAAACCTCTATCAAAGTGGGAAAATACCTGGAAACCTTCTTTACTCCCCAAATGGATGGACACAAACCCCAATTTAAGCTCAACAAACAGTAACAACCACCCCTTTAAATCACGTTCCCCATGACAACCACAAATGGAATAGGCAATGGGAATTCCAAAAGCCCTCACCCTTACCTGTCATTTTGAGTGTGTGTGTGTGTGTGATGTGGTAAGACCTTCCAAAATTCACTTTTCTAGCCCTTAACATGAGCCCTTCCAAGCAAAGTTACAGGACCTTAAGCTGAGCTACCAGCAGAGATTGAGGCCCTTGGCATGAGTAGAGCCTTGCACCAGCAGTGTTTTTGGCACTTAGGGTGAGTTGAGCCTTGTACCAGCGTGTGTCCCTTAACATCAGGCGGGCCCTAAGTTCTGCGCTTTGCACAAAAGTTCCACATTAACTAGGCTGAATGGTACAAAGATTAGTAGGCCCGAGAACCAGGAACAGGTCTTGCAATGGCTGTCGGATAACGCTTAAAGCACATTGTCCACCAGCCAGTCAGCCTCTACCTCCTCTTACCCAACAGTCTTGTCCTCCTTCCACCCAAAATTCCCAATCTTCCCAGAACAATAACCCCAACTGTCCCTGCTCCCCAGAGCTGTTCTCCCTCCCTTTGACTGTACCGCAACCTGCCCCTCCATTTCGCGATTCCACGGACCTAACAGACGAGTATCTGTGTCCAGATGCTCAAACACTAGAGTCTCCTCCATCTCCGGTCGATTTGGTGGCGGATGACCAGCAACCCACCCTCATCGACGACGATGAGACGCAGTTGCTGTCAGGGCAGCCAGTTGACATGCGCATTGTGCAGGAGGAGGAGGCGAGACAGGAGTTGGAAGAGGAGGTGGTGGACGACGAGGACACCGACCCCACCTGGACAAGGCGGATGTCAAGCTGGGAAAGTAGTGTGGATGTTGAAGCAGGTGCAGCACCAAAAAGGGTAGCTAGAGGCAGAGACATGTCCAGAGGCAGAGGTCAGCTGCTTTGCCGAAGCCAGGCCAGACCCGGAATGTCCGAAGATGTTTCCTTTTGTACCCAGCCCAGAAAAACTCCCCCATAGAGGGCACCTTTCTTGAAGGTGTAGAGTTTTTTCAAGGAATGCGCCGAGGACAGATATAGTGTCGTCTACACAATTTGCCTCTCGAAATCGAGTAGGGGCCCTGAGAAGAGCAACCTGTCCACCACTTCAATGCACCGTCATTTGGAATCCAAGCAATGGAATCAGTGGCAGGCAGCAACGGCAGGACAAACGTCGCCCGCCGTTCATGCCACTGCCTCTGCTCACAGTGCTGGCGATGCACTCCAGAGGACGAGCCAGGACATCACTTCATCTGCCTCCGCCACTTTGTTGACTTCTCCCTCATCCTCCCCTGTTTCTGTCTTATCTCCTTCTCCTGCACCATCAAAGGCACCATCAAGCGCTTCTTTACAACAACCCACCATCTCTCAGACATTGGAGCGCCGGCAGAAATACACCGCTAACCACCCACCCACGCAAGCCTAGAACGCCAACATCGCTAAACTGCTGGCCCAGGAGAGGTTGGCGTTCCGGCTTGTTGAAACTCCCGCCTTCCCGGACCTGATGGCAACTGTCACACCTCACTATGCCGTCCCTAGCCGTCACAACTTCTCCCGGTGTGGCATCCCCGCCTTGCACCAGCACGTGTCACTCAACATCAGGTGGGCCCTTAGTTCCGCGCTTTGCTGCAAGGTCCACTTGACCACCGACACTTGGACAAGCGCCTGTGGTCAGGGATGCTGCTTATCTTTAAGGACAGGCAGGGTGAATGTGGTGGAGTCTGGTCTCGGGGTGCAAACTGAGGTACCCTATCTCCTCTCCCAGGCCAAAATTCATGGCAGGAGTAGACTGAAACCCTACGACGCTGCAACCTCCACCCCAGCTACTAGCGGCAAACGCTAAAACACTGGTGTGGGGAGACGTCAGCAGGCGGTGCTGAAGCTCATCAGCTTGGGGGACAGACAGCACAGTGCCTCCGAGGTCAGGGATGCCATCCTGGCTGAGATGGCATTTTTTTTTCCTTGCTACACCTGGGGCCTGGCATTTTTACGCCTGTGATAATGGCTGGAACCTGGTAGCGGCTCTGGAGCTTGCCAGCCTCCAACACGTTCCATGTTTGGCCCACGTCTAACCTAGTGGTGCAAAGTTTTTTGAAAACATACCCAAATGTACCGAAGCTACTGTTGAAAATGCGGCGCTTGTGCGCCCACTGTTGCAAGTGCACAGGAGTCGCTGCTAGCCTAAAAACACTCTAGCAAGGCCTACATCTGTCCAAACACAGGCTGTTGTCCGTCATTCACACACGCTGAAACCCTACAATACCATATCTTGAGCAGGGTGTGTGAGCTGCACAGACCTTTGATGGAGTTCCATCTACAAAACCCAAGGGTTCCTCAAAGTCAGCTCCCAAAGTTTCTGCACCATGAGTTTCCAGGGGTGGCAGAGTTATGGCTAGGGGCAGAGGCATGGATAGGGATGATGTCTAGGGGCAAAAGCAGTGTGGATGTGGAGGCAAGCTAAGCAGGAAAAACTGGGGGTACAAGCTAAGGCATGGACTGGGGTGATGTCTAGGGGCAAAAGCAGTGTGGATGTGGAGGCAAGCTAAGCAGGAAAAACTGGGGGTACAAGCTAAGGCATGGACTGGGGTGATGTCTAGGGGCAAAAGCAGTGTGGATGTGGAGGCAAGCTAAGCAGGAAAAACTGGGGGTACAAGCTAAGGCATGGACTGGGGTGATGTCTAGGGGCAAAAGCAGTGTGGATGTGGAGGCAAGCAATGCAGGGAAAATGGTGGCTAGAGGCAAAGGGATGTCCATAGGCAGCAAGGGCAAAGATGCAAAACTCTCCCCTGTTTCAAGAATTTTCCTGACTTGTCTCCCCACAAAACATTCCTGGGAGGAGGGCTGAAACACCACCCTCCTCCTCCTCCGCTGTTAGATTGACCCCAGCTACGAGCTGAAAACGCTGCAACACTGGTGTGGGGAGACGTCAGCAGGCTGAGCTGAAGCTCATCAGCTTGGGAGACGGACAGCACACTGCCTCTGAGGTCAGGGATGCCATCCTGGATGAAATGGCAATTTGTTTATCCCCGCTGCCCCTGGGGCCAGTCTTTTTTGTCTTGTTGGAGGGCTCTGGAGCTTGCCAGCCTCCAACACGTTCCATGCCTGGCCCACGTGTTCAATGTAGTGGTGCAATGATTTTTAAAAACACCCCAAATTAGCTGAGCTAAGGGTGAAAGTGCGGCACTTGGACACCCACTTTCCCAAGTCTACAGTACCTGGAGCTAGCCGCAATACACTCCAGCAAGGCCTACATCTGCCTGAAGCACCTACTGTTGTGCGAGGTCACCACACGCTCTAACCCTAGATACCGTATGTTCAGCAGGGTGTGTGAGCAGCAGAGACCTTTGATGGAGTACCAGCTACAAAACCCAAGGGTTCCTCAGAGTCAGCTCCCTCACTTTCTGCACCATGAGTTTCCATGGGTGGCAGACTTATGGCTAGAGGCACAGGCATGGATAGGGGTGATGTGTAGGGGCAAAAGCAGTGTGGATGTGGAGGCAAGCTAAGCAGCAAAAACTGGGGGTACAAGCAGCCGGTGGCATCATCACTGACAAGCACAGATGTCTGTCAGCTGACAGGCTGACTTTCACCAAAATGAACAGACAATGGATAGACTCATCATATACATGTCAGTTACATGACAAATTTAGTGCAATTTGCAAGTCCAAAATGGGTTGGAGATCTGCAGAGAGGAATCTCACCACCTCTTGCGGGTGCCATCATTTGGAAGGCAAGCCCTGGGCTCAGTGGGTGAGAGCAAGCACAGGATAATCGTCGTTTGGCCTGGCGGCCACTGCCTCTCCCACTGTTGACAGGGCTGGCGCTGCAGTCCAGACCAGCCGCCAGGACACCTCCACATCTGCCTCTGACACTTTGGGGAGTTCACCCTCATCCTCACCTTTTCCTGCCATTTCTCCTTTTGCCCGCGCCATCATGCGCCTCTTCCCAGCAACTCCCCATCTCCCAAGCCTTTCATTTCATGCTAAAGTACAGCGCAACCCACCCGCATGCCCAAGGCTTCAACGGCCTCATCTCAAGAAATCTGGCCCAGGAGATGTTGGAATCCCGGCTGGGGGACACTCTGCCCTTTTTGGGAAGAGTGTCTACTGCGCCACCGCACTGTGCCGTCCACACCAGCACTTTCCCCCAAACATGAGGCGGTCCCTAAATTCAGCGCTTAGCCCTAAAGTTCCACGTGACCAGTTACGAATGGACAAGTGCATGCGGACAGGGACGCTACCTTTCAATTTGGGCACAGTGGTTGAATGTAGTTGAGTCGTGGACCGGGTCGCAAAATGTGGTGGCCTGACTTGTCTCCCCACACAACATTCCTGGGAGGAGGGCTGAAACACCACCCTCCTCCGCTGTTAAATTGACCCCAGCTACGAGCTGGAAACGCTGCAACACTGGTGTGGGGAGACGTCAGCGGGCCGTGCTGAAGCTCATCAGCTTGGGGGCCAGACAGCACACTGCCTACAAAGTGAGTCATGCCATCCTCGATGAGACGGCAATGTGGTTTTTGTCACTGCACCTGGGCCCAGGCATGTTGTCATGTGTGATAATGGCCGTAACCTGGGATCGGCTCTGTAGCTTGGCAGCCTGCAACATATTCCATGCCTGGGCCACGTTTTTAACTCATTGCTGCTAATCTTTTTAAAAAGGTACCCCAATGTTCCTGAGCTACTGGTGAAAGTGTGGCGCTTGTGCGGATAGTTTTTAAAGTCTATAATTGCCGCTGCTAGCCTCTATGCACTCCTACAACGCCTGTACCTGCTGGAACAACGGCTGTTGTGCGACGTCTTCACACTGCTGGCACTAAACATATCATGTGTTGAGCAGAGTGTGTGAGCAGCACAGACCTTTGATGTAGTTCCAACTCCAAAACCCTCGGGTTCGTCAAAGTCAACTCCCTCAGTTGCTCAACCATGGGTGGCAGACTTATGTGAAATCCCATCCCATCCATTGCACTGGACACGAAACATTAGCATGCGCTCAGCACAACTTCGGATATGGCAGCTGCGTTAAGCAGGGTGCAGGGTACAACACAGACCAGGCCCGAGCACCAGGAACAGGTGTTAGAAATACTGCAGCATCCGCCATTTCCTTCCAATTTTGGGGTTTTGGACCCGCCACCGACTTGTCTGGACCTAAGTGGGGATCATGAGACACAGTTGCCATCAGGGCAAGCTGTGGTCATGTGCGTTTTGCAGTAAGGGGCCAGTGCGCAATTGGAAGAGGAGTTGGTGGATGACGAGGCCACCGACCCCACATGGACAGGGGTGATGTCTAGGGGCTAAAGCAGTGTAGATGTGGAGGGAAGTTAAATCAACAAAAAACCTGGGTAGAAGCAAAGGCATAAACTGGGGTGATGTTTAGGGGCTAAAGCAGTGTAGATGTGGAGGGAAGCTAATTCAACAAAAAAAAAACAGGGTAGAAGCAAAGGCATAAACTGGGGTGATGTTTAGGGGTGAAAGCAGTGTAGATGTGGAGGGAAGCTAAGCAGCAAAAACAGTGGGTAGAAGCAAAGGCATGCAAAACTCTACCCTGTTGGAAGACTTATTCCTAGGTCTGGAACACGTTAATGGCCCCCCTGGACAATTTACTGCCACTCAGGGGCCTAGTGTCACCAGGAGGGACAAGTATAGGCGCATGTTGTGGGAATACCTGGCCGACACCAGCTCTGTCCTCTCCGATCCCTCTGTGCTCTACAGCCTACACTTATTTTCTCATCTTTTTTTCTGCACTGCACATCTCTTGCCTGCTTCCTTTGGGATCTTACAAGTGGTGGTCCACTTCCAAAGATAGTAATTTCACTAGACAGTGTAACGGGAGTAGCTGAGGGATCGCTGTCTTAACCACTTTTTGGCACAAAATTAACTTCCAAAGCCAAATATGGTGCAAGTATATGATGCAAGGACACCTACACACCTATCTCTGACACATTGGGGAGTTCACCCTCATGCGCCCTTTTGGCCTGCACCATCATGCGCCTCTTCCCAGCCACTCCACATTTCCCAAGCTTTTCATTACAGGCAGAAGTACAACACAACCCACCCCCATGCCCAAGCCTTTAACAGCCTCATCGATAAACTGCTGGCCCTGGAGATGTTGGTGTTTGTTTATGCTTCTGGAGACCCAGGCCTTCCGTCAGCAGATGGCAGCTGGGGCACCTCCCTATGCTGGGCCTAGCCGTTACTACTTCTCTTGGTGTGCTGTCCCTGCCTTGCGCCTGCATGTGTCCCATAACATCAGTCGGGCCCAGAGCTCTGCGCTTTGCTGCAAGGTCCACTTGACCACCGACACATGGACAAGCGCCTGTGGTCAGGGATGCTGCAGTGCTTATCTTTAATGACAGGCAGGGTGAATGTGGTGGAGTCTGGTCCCCGGGTGCAAACTGGGGTGGCCTATCTCCTCTCCCAGGCCAAAATTCATGGCAGGAGTAGACTGAAACCCTACGATGCTGCAACCTCCACCCCAGCTACTAGCGGAAAACACTGTAACACTGGCGTGGGGAGATGTCAGCAGGCAGTGCTGAAACTGATCAGCTTGGGGGACAGACAGCACAGTGCCTCTGAGGTCAGGGATGCCATCCTGGCTGAGATGGCATTTTTTTTTCCCTGCTACACCTGGGGCCTGTCATTTTTGCGCCTGTGATAATGGCTGGAACCTGGTAGCAGATCTGGAGCTTGCCAGACTCAAACACGGTCCACGCATGGCCCACGTTTTCCAACTTGTTGGTGCCATGTTTCTTTGAAACCTACACCATTGTGCCTGATATACAGGTCAAAGTGGGGCCATTTTTGTAAGTGAGAACTAGCCTCTGCTAGGCAGAAAACATTCAGAGCACACTCCTCTCATCTTCGCACCGTTGGCTGGCGGAGGAAGACGAGGGGGTTGGAGTGGCATATGATGTCCCTGTCCCACACGAGGCTAGAGGGTGCACTTCAGTGCATCCCATTGCTTCACCACAAATGGTGTGAAGGGGAGTGGAAAATGGAGGAAATGGAGAGTGACCCTTACAGTTGGGGCCAGCAAAGGCATGCCAAGTAACACACTGGCACACATGGCTGACTTCATCTTGGGTTGCTTTTCAACACATATTTCACATCATGAAGAACAAATAATACTGGATTTTTACAAGCCTCGAACCCCGGTCTAGGTCTAATGTCTGTTCCTTTCTTATATTAGGGGAGAGGGAAAAAAAATTACTTCAGTGATACGTTTAGCGTACATAGACTGACTATTAATGTGTATCCCACTTAGTGTTGTTAGGGTTACACACCGTCACAACCTGGCAAAAGCTTCTATAGCTGTTAATAAAGTCAACATAACTTTACGGTATCCAAAAAGACAGCTGGTACCGACAGAGAGCAAGACAAATGTCAACCAAAGCTGTGAGCTCTGAACACCCACAGTGACTTTGGCGTCATCATCATTATAAGGGAGCGGGTGGTAATAAATAACTTGGCAGTGCCTAAAACCCAAAAAGCTTATACAACTATATTTACATTAAGATACACAAATGACACTTTTCAGTAGCATGTCATGAGACAAGCTGATAGGATCTTCCTTTGTGCAGTGCTATTTGAAAGTTAAACGCTGCCTTTATTTTAATTCTGGAGAAGGTGCAGACATTTGATTTAGAACATGTTGTCTTCATTGTCCAAATCCTCTATATAGGTAACGTGTTTTTCGGGCCGAGCTGTCTGGGAACGAGCTGGTGCAGCACTGACAACCTGGGTGAATATGGCAAGAGCCTGAGATGTAGGGTGAATGAATCCCCAAATTATTTGTGGAATTCCCAGTGAGACAATGGCACTATATACCAGTAGCAAAAATTGTGGGTGCACGTAACCCCCATATATTCTTTGAATTCCCAGTGAGACAATGGCACTATATACCAGTAGCAAAAATTGTGGGTGCACGTAACCCCAATATATTCTTTGAATTCCCAGTCAGAAACTGGCACTATAAACCAGTAACAAAAATTGTGGGTGCACGTAACTCCAATATATTCTTTGAATTCCCAGTGAGACAATGGCACTATATACCAGTAGCAAAAATTGTGGGTGCACGTAACCCCAATATATTCTTTGAATTACCAGTCAGAAACTGGCACTATATACCAGTAGCAAAAAATGTGGGTGCACGTAACCGTCATATATTCTTTGAATTCCCAGTCAGAAACTGGCACTATATACCAGTAGCAAAAATTGTGGGTGCACATAACCCCCATATATTCTTTGAATTCCCAGTGAGACAATGGCACTATATACCAGTAGCAAAAATTGTGGGTGCACGTAACCCCCATATACTCTTTGAATTCCCAGTCAGACAATGGCACTATATAGCAGTAGCAAAAATTGTAGCTGCACGTAACCCCCATATATTCTTTGAATTCCCAGTCAGAAACTGGCACTATATACCAGTAGCAAAAATTGTGGGTGCACATAACCCCAATATATTCTTTGAATTCCCAGTGAGACAATGGCACTATATACCAGTAGCAAAAATTGTGGGTGCACGTAACCCCAATATATTCTTTGAATTACCAGTCAGAAACTGGCACTATATACCAGTAGCAAAAATTGTGGGTGCACATAACCCCCATATATTCCTTGAATTCCCAGTGAGACAATGGCACTATATACCAGTAGCAAAAATTGTGGGTGCACGTAACCCCCATATATTCTTTGAATTCCCAGTCAGACAATGGCACTATATAGCAGTAGCAAAAATTGTGGGTGCACGTAACCCCCATATATTCTTTGAATTCCTAGTCAGAAACTGGCACTATATACCAGTAGCAAAAATTGTGGGTGCACATAACCCCCATATATTCTTTGAATTCCCAGTGAGACAATGGCACTATATACCAGTAGCAAAAATTGTGGGTGCACGTAACCCCCATATATTCTTTGAATTCCCAGTCAGACAATGGCACTATATAGCAGTAGCAAAAATTGTGGGTGCACGTAACCCCCATATATTCTTTGAATTCCCAGTGAGACAATGGCACTATATACCAGTAGCAAAAATTGTGGGTGCACGTAACCCCAATATATTCTTTGAATTCCCAGTGAGACAATGGCACTATATAGCAGTAGCAAAAATTGTGGGTGCACGTAACCCCCATATATTCTTTGAATTCCCAGTCAGAAACTGGCACTATATACCAGTAGCAAAAATTGTGGGTGCACATAACCCCAATATATTCTTTGAATTCCCAGTGAGACAATGGCACTATATACCAGTAGCAAAAATTGTGGGTGCACGTAACCCCAATATATTCTTTGAAATACCAGTCAGAAATTGGCACTATATACCAGTAGCAAAAATTGTGGGTGCACATAACCCCCATATTTTCTTTGAATTCCCAGTGAGACAATGGCACTATATACCAGTAGCAAAAATTGTGGGTGCACGTGACCCCCATATATTCTTTGAATTCCCAGTCAGACAATGGCACTATATAGCAGTAGCAAAAATTGTGGGTGCACGTAACCCCCATATATTCTTTGAATTCCCAGTCAGAAACTGGCACTATATACCAGTAGCAAAAATTGTTGGTGCACATAACCCCCATATATTCTTTGAATTCCCAGTGAGACAATGGCACTATATACCAGTAGCAAAAATTGTGGATGCACGTAACCCCCATATATTCTTTGAATTCCCAGTCAGACAATGGCACTATATATCAGTAGCAAAAATTGTGGGTGCACGTAACCCCCATATATTCTTTGAATTCCCAGTCAGAAACTGGCACTATATACCAGTAGCAAAAATTGTGGGTGCACATAACCCCCATATATTTTTTGAATTCCCAGTGAGACAATAGCACTATATACACGTAGCAAAAATTGTGGGTGCACGTAACCCCAATATATTCTTTGAATTTCCAGTCAGACAATGGCACTATATACCAGTAGCAAAAATTGTGGGTGCACGTAACCCCCATATATTCTTTGAATTCCCAGTGAGACAATGGCACTATATACCAGTAGCAAAAATTGTGGGTGCACGTAACCCCAATATATTCTTTGAATTCCCAGTCAGACAATGGCACTATATACCAGTAGCAAAAATTGTGGGTGCACGTAACCCCAATATATTCTTTGAATTCCCAGTCAGAAACTGGCACTATATACCAGTAGCAAAAATTGTGGGTGCACATAACCCCCATATATTCTTTGAATTCCCAGTGAGACAATGGCACTATATACCAGTAGCAAAAATTGTGGGTGCACGTAACCCCAATATATTCTTTGAATTCCCAGTCAGACAATGGCACTATATACCAGTAGCAAAAATTGTGGGTGCACGTAACCCCAATATATTCTTTGAATTCCCAGTCAGAAACTGGAACTATATAGCAGTAGCAAAAATTGTGGGTGCACATAACCTCCATATATTCTTTGAATTCCCAGTGAGACAATGGCACTATATACCAGTAGCAAAAATTGTGGGTGCACGTAACCCCAATATATTCTTTGAATTCCCAGTCAGAAACTGGCACTATATACCAGTAGCAAAAATTGTGGGTGCACGTAACCCCAATATATTCTTTGAATTCCCAGTCAGAAACTGGCACTATATACCAGTAGCAAAAATTGTGGGTGCACATAACCCCCATATATTCTTTGAATTCCCAGTGAGACAATGGCACTATATACCAGTAGCAGAAATTGTGGGTGCACGTAACCCCAATATATTCTTTGAATTCCCAGTGAGACAACGGCACTATATACCAGTAGCAAAAATTGTGGGTGCACATAACCCCCATATATTCTTTGAATTCCCAGTCAGACAATGGCACTATATAGCAGTAGCAAAAATTGTGGGTGCACGTAACCCCCATATATTCTTTGAATTCCCAGTCAGAAACTGGCACTATATACCAGTAGCAAAAATTTTGGGTGCACATAACCCCCATATATTCTTTGAATTCCCAGTCAGACAATGGCACTATATACCAGTAGCAAAAATTGTGGGTGCACATAACCCCCATATATTCTTTGAATTCCCAGTGAGACAATGGCACTATATACCAGTAGCAAAAATTGTGGGTGCACGTAACCCCAATATATTCTTTGAATTCCCAGTGAGACAATGGCACTATATACCAGTAGCAAAAATTGTGGGTGCACGTAACCCCAATATATTCTTTGAATTCCCAGTCAGACAATGGCACTATATACCAGTAGCAAAAATTGTGGGTGCACGTAACCCCAATATATTCTTTGAATTCCCAGTCAGAAACTGGAACTATATAGCAGTAGCAAAAATTGTGGGTGCACATAACCCCCATATATTCTTTGAATTCCCAGTGAGACAATGGCACTATATACCAGTAGCAAAAATTGTGGGTGCACATAACCCCAATATATTCTTTGAATTCCCAGTGAGACAACGGCACTATATACCAGTAGCAAAAATTGTGGGTGCACGTAACCCCCATATATTCTTTGAATTCCCAGTCAGACAATGGCACTATATAGCAGTAGCAAAAATTGTGGGTGCACGTAACCCCCATATATTCTTTGAATTCCCAGTCAGAAACTGGCACTATATACCAGTAGCAAAAATTTTGGGTGCACATAACCCCCATATATTCTTTGAATTCCCAGTGAGACAATGGCACTATATACCAGTAGCAAAAATTGTGGGTGCACGTAACCCCAATATATTCTTTGAATTCCCAGTGAGACAATGGCACTATATACCAGTAGCAAAAATTGTGGGTGCACGTAACCCCAATATATTCTTTGAATTCCCAGTCAGACAATGGCACTATATACCAGTAGCAAAAATTGTGGGTGCACGTAACCCCAATATATTCTTTGAATTCCCAGTCAGAAACTGGAACTATATAGCAGTAGCAAAAATTGTGGGTGCACATAACCCCCATATATTCTTTGAATTCCCAGTGAGACAATGGCACTATATACCAGTAGCAAAAATTGTGGGTGCACGTAACCCCAATATATTCTTTGAATTCCCAGTCAGAAACTGGAACTATATACCAGTAGCAAAAATTGTGGGTGCACATAACCCCCATATATTCCTTGAATTCCCAGTGAGACAATGGCACTATATACCAGTAGCAAAAATTGTGGGTGCACGTAACCCCCATATATTCTTTGAATTCCCAGTCAGACAATGGCACTATATAGCAGTAGCAAAAATTGTGGGTGCACGTAACCCCCATATATTCTTTGAATTCCTAGTCAGAAACTGGCACTATATACCAGTAGCAAAAATTGTGGGTGCACATAACCCCCATATATTCTTTGAATTCCCAGTGAGACAATGGCACTATATACCAGTAGCAAAAATTGTGGGTGCACGTAACCCCCATATATTCTTTGAATTCCCAGTCAGACAATGGCACTATATAGCAGTAGCAAAAATTGTGGGTGCACGTAACGCCCATATATTCTTTGAATTCCCAGTCAGAAACTGGCACTATATACCAGTAGCAAAAATTGTGGGTGCACATAACCCCCATATATTCTTTGAATTCCCAGTGAGACAATGGCACTATATACCAGTAGCAAAAATTGTGGGTGCACGTAACCCCAATATATTCTTTGAATTCCCAGTGAGACAATGGCACTATATAGCAGTAGCAAAAATTGTGGGTGCACGTAACCCCCATATATTCTTTGAATTCCCAGTCAGAAACTGGCACTATATACCAGTAGCAAAAATTGTGGGTGCACATAACCCCAATATATTCTTTGAATTCCCAGTGAGACAATGGCACTATATACCAGTAGCAAAAATTGTGGGTGCACGTAACCCCAATATATTCTTTGAAATACCAGTCAGAAATTGGCACTATATACCAGTAGCAAAAATTGTGGGTGCACATAACCCCCATATTTTCTTTGAATTCCCAGTGAGACAATGGCACTATATACCAGTAGCAAAAATTGTGGGTGCACGTAACCCCCATATATTCTTTGAATTCCCAGTCAGACAATGGCACTATATAGCAGTAGCAAAAATTGTGGGTGCACGTAACCCCCATATATTCTTTGAATTCCCAGTCAGAAACTGGCACTATATACCAGTAGCAAAAATTGTTGGTGCACATAACCCCCATATATTCTTTGAATTCCCAGTGAGACAATGGCACTATATACCAGTAGCAAAAATTGTGGATGCATGTAACCCCCATATATTCTTTGAATTCCCAGTCAGACAATGGCACTATATATCAGTAGCAAAAATTGTGGGTGCACGTAACCCCCATATATTCTTTGAATTCCCAGTCAGAAACTGGCACTATATACCAGTAGCAAAAATTGTGGGTGCACATAACCCCCATATATTTTTTGAATTCCCAGTGAGACAATAGCACTATATACACGTAGCAAAAATTGTGGGTGCACGTAACCCCAATATATTCTTTGAATTTCCAGTCAGACAATGGCACTATATACCAGTAGCAAAAATTGTGGGTGCACGTAACCCCCATATATTCTTTGAATTCCCAGTGAGACAATGGCACTGTATAGCAGTAGCAAAAATTGTGGGTGCACGTAACCCCCATATATTCTTTAAATTCCCAGTCAGAAACTGGAACTATGTAGCAGTAGCAAAAATTGTGGGTGCACATAACCCCCATATATTCTTTGAATTCCCAGTGAGACAATGGCACTATATACCAGTAGCAAAAATTGTGGGTGCACGTAACCCCAATATATTCTTTGAATTCCCAGTGAGACAATGGCACTATATACCAGTAGCAAAAATTGTGGGTGCACATAACCCCAATATATTATTTGAATTTCCAGTCAGACAATGGCACTATATACCAGTAGCAAAAATTGTGGGTGCACGTAACCCCAATATATTCTTTGAATTCCCAGTCAGAAACTGGAACTATATAGCAGTAGCAAAAATTTTGGGTGCACATAACCCCCATATATTCTTTGAATTCCCAGTGAGACAATGGCACTATA
This sequence comes from Leptodactylus fuscus, assembly GCF_031893055.1. NCBI lineage: Eukaryota > Metazoa > Chordata > Amphibia > Anura > Leptodactylidae > Leptodactylus > Leptodactylus fuscus. The sequence goes on from NC_134271.1 coordinate 151,752,648, forward strand.
TACCAGTAGCAAAAATTGTGGGTGCATGTAACCCCAATATATTCTTTGAATTCCCAGTCAGACAATGGCACTATATACCAGTAGCAAAAATTGTGGGTGCACATAACCCCCATATATTCTTTGAATTCCCATTGAGACAATGGCACTATATACCAGTAGCAAAAATTGTGGGTGCATGTAACCCCAATATATTCTTTGAATTCCCAGTGAGACAATGGCACTATATACCAGTAGCAAAAATTGTGGGTGCACGTAACCCCAATATATTCTTTGAATTCCCAGTCAGACAATGGCACTATATACCAGTAGCAAAAATTGTGGGTGCACTTAACCCCAATATATTCTTTGAATTCCCAGTCAGAAACTGGCACTATATACCAGTAGCAAAAATTGTGGGTACACGTAACCCCCATATATTCTTTGAATTCCCAGTGAGACAATGGCACTATATACCAGTAGCAAAAATTGTGGGTGCACGTAACCCCCATATATTCTTTGAATTCCCAGTCAGACAATGGCACTATATAGAAGTAGCAAAAATTGTGGGTGCACGTAACCCCCATATATTCTTTGAATTCCCAGTCAGAAACTGGCACTATATACCAGTAGCAAAAATTGTGGGTGCACGTAACCCCCATATATTCTTTGAATTCCCAGTGAGACAATAGCACTATATACCAGTAGCAAAAATTGTGGGTGCACGTAACCCCCATATATTCTTTGAATTCCCAGTCAGAAACTGGAACTATATAGCAGTAGCAAAAATTTTGGGTGCACATAACCCCCATATATTCTTTGAATTCCCAGTGAGACAATGGCACTATGTACCAGTAGCAAAAATTGTGGGTGCACGTAACCCCAATATATTCTTTGAATTCCCAGTCAGACAATGGCACTATATACCAGTAGCAAAAATTGTGGGTGCATGTAACCCCAATATATTCTTTGAATTCCCAGTCAGACAATGGCACTATATACCAGTAGCAAAAATTGTGGGTGCACGTAACCCCAATATATTCTTTGAATTCCCAGTGAGAGAATGGCACTGTATAGCAGTAGCAAAAATTGTGGGTGCACGTAACCCCCATATATTCTTTAAATTCCCAGTCAGAAACTGGAACTATGTAGCAGTAGCAAAAATTGTGGGTGCACATAACCCCCATATATTCTTTGAATTCCCAGTGAGACAATGGCACTATATACCAGTAGCAAAAATTGTGGGTGCACGTAACCCCAATATATTCTTTGAATTCCCAGTGAGACAATGGCACTATATACCAGTAGCAAAAATTGTGGGTGCACGTAACCCCAATATATTCTTTGAATTTCCAGTCAGACAATGGCACTATATACCAGTAGCAAAAATTGTGGGTGCACGTAACCCCAATATATTCTTTGAATTCCCAGTCAGAAACTGGAACTATATAGCAGTAGCAAAAATTTTGGGTGCACATAACCCCCATATATTCTTTGAATTCCCAGTGAGACAATGGCACTATATACCAGTAGCAAAAATTGTGGGTGCATGTAACCCCAATATATTCTTTGAATTCCCAGTCAGACAATGGCACTATATACCAGTAGCAAAAATTGTGGGTGCACATAACCCCCATATATTCTTTGAATTCCCATTGAGACAATGGCACTATATACCAGTAGCAAAAATTGTGGGTGCATGTAACCCCAATATATTCTTTAAATTCCCAGTCAGACAATGGCACTATATACCAGTAGCAAAAATTGTGGGTGCACGTAACCCCAATATATTCTTTGAATTCCCAGTCAGAAACTGGCACTATATACCAGTAGCAAAAATTGTGGGTGCACATAACCCCCATATATTCTTTGAATTCCCAGTGAGACAATGGCACTATATACCAGTAGCAAAAATTGTGGGTGCACGTAACCCCAATATATTCTTTGAATTCCCAGTCAGACAATGGCACTATATACCAGTAGCAAAAATTGTGGGTGCACGTAACCCCAATATATTCTTTGAATTCCCAGTCAGAAACTGGCACTATATACCAGTAGCAAAAATTGTGGGTACACATAACCCCCATATATTCTTTGAATTCCCAGTGAGACAATGGCACTATATACCAGTAGCAAAAATTGTGGGTGCACGTAACCCCCATATATTCTTTGAATTCCCAGTCAGACAATGGCACTATATAGAAGGAGCAAAAATTGTGGGTGCACGTAACCCCCATATATTCTTTGAATTCCCAGTGAGAAACTGGCACTATATACCAGTAGCAAAAATTGTGGGTGCACGTAACCCCCATATATTCTTTGAATTCCCAGTGAGACAATAGCACTATATACCAGTAGCAAAAATTGTGGGTGCACGTAACCCCCATATATTCTTTGAATTCCCAGTCAGAAACTGGAACTATATAGCAGTAGCAAAAATTTTGGGTGCACATAACCCCCATATATTCTTTGAATTCCCAGTGAGACAATGGCACTATGTACCAGTAGCAAAAATTGTGGGTGCACGTAACCCCAATATATTCTTTGAATTCCCAGTCAGACAATGGCACTATATACCAGTAGCAAAAATTGTGGGTGCACGTAACCCCAATATATTCTTTGAATTCCCAGTGAGACAATGGCACTATATACCAGTAGCAAAAATTGTGGGTGCACGTAACCCCAATATATTCTTTGAATTCCCAGTGAGACAATGGCACTGTATAGCAGTAGCAAAAATTGTGGGTGCACGTAACCCTAATATATTCTTTGAATTCCCAGTCAGACAATGGCACTATATACCAGTAGCAAAAATTGTGGGTGCTCGTAACCCCAATATATTCTTTGAATTCCCAGTCAGAAACTGGAACTATATAGCAGTAGCAAAAATTTTGGGTGCACATAACCCCCATATATTCTTTGAATTCCCAGTGAGACAATGGCACTATATACCAGTAGCAAAAATTGTGGGTGCACGTAACCCCAATATATTCTTTGAATTCCCAGTCAGACAATGGCACTATATACCAGTAGCAAAAATTGTGGGTGCACATAACCCCCATATATTCTTTGAATTCCCATTGAGACAATGGCACTATATACCAGTAGCAAAAATTGTGGGTGCACCTAACCCCAATATATTCTTTGAATTCCCAGTGAGACAATGGCACTGTATAGCAGTAGCAAAAATTGTGGGTGCACGTAACCCCCATATATTCTTTAAATTCCCAGTCAGAAACTGGAACTATATAGCAGTAGCAAAAATTGTGGGTGCACGTAACCCCCATATATTCTTTGAATTCCCAGTCAGACAATGGCACTATATAGCAGTAGCAAAAATTGTGGGTGCACGTAACCCCCATATATTCTTTGAATTCCCAGTCAGACAATGGCACTATATAGCAGTAGCAAAAATTGTGGGTGCACGTAACCCCCATATATTCTTTGAATTCCCAGTCAGAATCTGGAACTATATAGCATTTGCAAAAATTGTGGGTGCACATAACCCCAATATATTCTTTGAATTCCCAGTGAGACAATGGCACTATATACCAGTAGCAAAAATTGTGGGTGCACGTAACCCCAATATATTCTTTGAATTCCCAGTGAGACAATGGCACTATATACCAGTAGGAAAAATTGTGGGTGCACGTAACCCCAATATATTCTTTGAATTCCCAGTCAGACAATGGCACTATATACCAGTAGCAAAAATTGTGGGTGCACGTAACCCCAATATATTCTTTGAATTCCCTGTCAGAAACTGGTACTATATAGCAGTAGCAAAAATTGTGGGTGCACATAACCCCCATATATTCTTTGAATTCCACGTGAGACAATGGCACTATATACCAGTAGCAAAAATTGTGGGTGCACGTAACCCCAATATATTCTTTGAATTACCAGTCAGAAACTGGCACTATATACCAGTAGCAAAAATTGTGGGTGCACATAACCCCCATATATTCTTTGAATTCCCAGTGAGACAATGGCACTATATACCAGTAACAAAAATTGTGGGTGCACGTAACCCCAATATATTCTTTGAATTCCCAGTGAGACAATGGCACTATATACCAGTAGCAAAAATTGTGGGTGCACGTAACCCCAATATATTCTTTGAATTCCCAGTCAGAAACTGGAACTATATAGCAGTAGCAAAAATTGTGGGTGCACATAACCCCCATATATTCTTTGAATTCCCAGTGAGACAATGGCACTATATGGCAGTAGCAAAAATTGTGGGTGCACGTAACCCCAATATATTCTTTGAATTACCAGTCAGAAACTTGAACTATATAGCAGTAGCAAAAATTGTGGGTGCACATAACCCCCATATGTTCTTTAAATTCCCAGTCAGAAACTGGAACTATATAGCAGTAGCAAAAATTGTGGGTGCACATAACCCCCATATATTCTTTGAATTCCCAGTGAGACAATGGCACTATATACCAGTAGCAAAAATTGTGGGTGCACGTAACCCCCATATATTCTTTGAATTCCCAGTCAGACAATGGCACTATATACCAGTAGCAAAAATTGTGGGTGCACGTAACCCCCATATATTCTTTGAATTCCCAGTCAGACAATGGCACTATATACCAGTAGCAAAAATTGTGGGTGCACGTAACCCCCATATATTCTTTGAATTCCCAGTCAGACAATGGCACTATATACCAGTAGCAAAAATTGTGGGTGCACGTAACCCCAATATATTCTTTGAATTCCCAGTGAGACAATGGCACTGTATAGCAGTAGCAAAAATTGTGGGTGCACGTAACCCCCATATATTCTTTGAATTCCCAGTCAGACAATGGCACTATATACCAGTAGCAAAAATTGTGGGTGCACGTAACCCCAATATATTCTTTGAATTCCCAGTCAGAAACTGGAACTATATAGCAGTAGCAAAAATTGTGGGTGCACATAACCCCCATATATTCTTTGAATTCCCAGTGAGACAATGGCACTATATACCAGTAGCAAAAATTGTGGGTGCACGTAACCCCCATATATTCTTTGAATTCCCAGTCAGACAATGGCACTATATAGCAGTAGCAAAAATTGTGGGTGCACGTAACCCCCATATATTCTTTGAATTCCCAGTCAGAAACTGGCACTATATACCAGTAGCAAAAATTGTGGGTGCACATAACCCCCATATATTCTTTGAATTCCCAGTGAGCCAATGGCACTATATACACGTAGCAAAAATTGTGGGTGCACGTAACCCCAATATATTCTTTGAATTCCCAGTGAGACAATGGCACTATATACCAGTAGCAAAAATTGTGGGTGCACGTAACCCCAATATATTCTTTGAATTCCCAGTCAGACAATGGCACTATATACCAGTAGCAAAAATTGTGGGTGCACATAACCCCCATATATTCTTTGAATTCACAGTGAGACAATGGCACTATATACCAGTAGCAAAAATTGTGGGTGCACGTAACCCCAATATATTCTTTGAATTCCCAGTCAGACAATGGCACTATATACCAGTAGCAAAAATTGTGGGTGCACGTAACCCCAATATATTCTTTGAATTCCCAGTCAGAAACTGGAGCTATATAGCAGTAGCAAAAATTGTGGGTGCACATAACCCCCATATATTCTTTGAATTCCCAGTGAGACAATGGCACTATATACCAGTAGCAAAAATTGTGGGTGCACGTAACCCCAATATATTCTTTGAATTCCCAGTGAGACAATGGCACTATATACCAGTAGCAAAAATTGTGGGTGCACGTAACCCCAATATATTCTTTGAATTCCCAGTCAGAAACTGGAACTATATAGCAGTAGCAAAAATTGTGGGTGCACATAACCCCCATATATTCTTTGAATTCCCAGTGAGACAATGGCACGATATACCAGTAGCAAAAATTGTGGGTGCACGTAACCCCAATATATTCTTTGAATTCCCAGTCAGAAACTGGAACTATATAGCAGTAGCAAAAATTGTGGGTGCACATAACCCCCATATATTCTTTGAATTCCCAGTGAGACAATGGCAGTATATACCAGTAGCAAAAATTGTGGGTGCACGTAACCCCAATATATTCTTTGAATTCCCAGTCAGACAATGGCACTATATAGCAGTAGCAAAAATTGTGGGTGCACGTAACCCCCATATATTCTTTAAATTCCCAGTCAGAAACTGGAACTATATAGCAGTAGCAAAAATTGTGGGTGCACATAACCCCCATATATTCTTTGAATTCCCAGTCAGACAATGGCACTATATACCAGTAGCAAAAATTGTTGGTGCACGTAACCCCAATATAATCTTTGAATTCCCAGTCAGAAACTGGAACTATATAGCAGTAGCAAAAATTGTGGGTGCACATAACCCCCATATATTCTTTGAATTCCCAGTGAGACAATGGCACTATATACACGTAGCAAAAATTGTGGGTGCACGTAACCCCAATATATTCTTTGAATTCCCAGTCAGACAATGGCACTATATACCAGTAGCAAAAATTGTGGGTGCACGTAACCCCAATATATTCTTTGAATTCCCAGTCAGACAATGGCACTATATACCAGTAGCAAAAATTGTGGGTGCACATAACCCCCATATATTCTTTGAATTCACAGTGAGACAATGGCACTATATACCAGTAGCAAAAATTGTGGGTGCACGTAACCCCAATATATTCTTTGAATTCCCAGTCAGACAATGGCACTATATACCAGTAGCAAGAATTGTGGGTGCACGTAACCCCAATATATTCTTTGAATTCCCAGTCAGAAACTGGAGCTATATAGCAGTAGCAAAAATTGTGGGTGCACATAACCCCCATATATTCTTTGAATTCCCAGTGAGACAATGGCACTATATACCAGTAGCAAAAATTGTGGGTGCACGTAACCCCAATATATTCTTTGAATTCCCAGTGAGACAATGGCACTATATACCAGTAGCAAAAATTGTGGGTGCACGTAACCCCAATATATTCTTTGAATTCCCAGTCAGACAATGGCACTATATACCAGTAGCAAAAATTGTGGGTGCACGTAACCCCCATATATTCTTTGAATTCCCAGTAAGACAATGGCACTATATACCAGTACCAAAAATTGAGGGTGCACGTAACCCCAATATATTCTTTGAATTCCCAGTCAGAAACTGGCACTATATACCAGTAGCAAAAATTGTGGGTGCACATAACCCCCATATATTCTTTGAATTCCCAGTGAGACAATGACACTATATACCAGTATCAAAAATTGTGGGTGCACGTAACCCCAATATATTCTTTGAATTCCCAGTCAGAAACTGGCACTATATACCAGTAGCAAAAATTGTGGGTGCACATAACCCCCATATATTCTTTGAATTCCCAGTGAGACAATGGCACTATATACCAGTAGCAAAAATTGTGGGTGCACGTAACCCCCATATATTCTTTGAATTCCCAGTCAGACAATGGCACTATATACCAGTAGCAAAAATTGTGGGTGCACGTAACCCCCATATATTCTTTGAATTCCCAGTCAGAAACTGGCACTATATACCAGTAGCAAAAATTGTGGGTGCACGTAACCCCCATATATTCTTTGAATTCCCGGTCAGAAACTGGAACTATATAGCAGTAGCAAAAATTTTGGGTGCACATAACCCCCATATATTCTTTGAATTCCCAGTGAAACAATGGCACTATTTACCAGTAGCAAAAATTGTGGGTGCACGTAACCCCAATATATTCTTTGAATTCCCAGTCAGACAATGGCACTATATACCAGTAGCAAAAATTGTGGGTGCACATAACCCCCATATATTCTTTAAATTCCCAGTCAGAAACTGGAACTATGTAGCAGTAGCAAAAATTGTGGGTGCACATAACCCCCATATATTCTTTGAATTCCCAGTGAGACAATGGCACTATATACCAGTAGCAAAAATTGTGGGTGCACGTAACCCCAATATATTCTTTGAATTTCCAGTCAGACAATGGCACTATATACCAGTAGCAAAAATTGTGGGTGCACGTAACCCCAATATATTCTTTGAATTCCCATTGAGACAATGGCACTATATACCAGTAGCAAAAATTGTGGGTGCATGTAACCCCAATATATTCTTTGAATTCCCAGTCAGACAATGGCACTATATACCAGTAGCAAAAATTGTGGGTGTATATAGCCCCAATTTTATTGCTAGGGGACTTGCAGGGTATTTCTGAGGTGAAGGTGGGGGAGCACACCGTTGGAACGGGGATTTGGGGTGTATATATGGGGTATACGGGAATACACTGTCAGTGTGTTCCATTCAGGATCCTGGGAAAGCTGGGTTGCGGCGATTGAGCCCGTCAGTGCCACGTTACACTGACAAGCTTCTCCCTGGAATTGAAGTTATATGTAAGCCCAATATATTCTTTGAATTCCCAGTCAGACAATGGCACTATATGGCAGTAGCAAAAATAGTGGGTGTATATGGCCCCAATTCTATTGCTAGGGGACTTGCAGGGTATTTCTGGGGTGAAGGTGGGGGGGCGCACACCGTTGGAACGGGTATCGGGGGTATATATCGGGTATACGGGAATACACTGTCAGTGTATTCCATTCAGGATCCTGGGAAAGCTGGGTTGCGGCGATTGAGCCCGTCAGTGCCACGTTACACTGACAAGCTTCTCCCTGGAATTTAGCTCTTACAAGAGCTGTTGGTTGTCTTCTCCTTCCTATCCTAGCCTGTCCCTGCCTACCCAGAATCTAAGCCCTAGCTAACTGGACGGAAACCTCCGTCCTCGGTGAATTGCAAGCTCAGAATGACGCGAACCTGGGCGGCGCTGTTCTTTTAAATTAGAGGTCACATGTTTTCGGCAGCCAATGGGTTTTTCCTACTTTTTTCAACGTCACCGGTGTCGTAGTTCCTGTCCCACCTACCCTGCGCTGTTATTGGAGCAAAAAAGGCGCTAGGGAAGGTGGGAGGGGAATCGAGTAATGGCGCACTTTACCACGCGGTGTTCGATTCGATTCGAACATGCCGAACAGCCTAATATCCGATTGAACATGAGTTCGATAGAACACTGTTCACTCATCTCTAATAGTGGCAGTTATGGGCGCTGAAGCGATATATATCTGATACTTGAAAGGGATACAGCTTTCGTACCTACAACTGCAGTTATCAAGAATACGGTGAGTGAGCAGCGCCCTGCATGTAAACAATACTGGGACAGTATTACATACTCCATAGTGGCCCCACTCAGTATTATGTGCTCAATAGTGGCCCCAAAACAGTATTGTGTGCTCCACAGAGGCCCCAAAACAATATTATGTGCTCCACAGTGGCCTGCTAACAGTATTATGTACTCCACAGTGGCCCCAAACAGTATGCACTCCACTGTGACCCCCCACAGTATTTTGTGCTCACCAGTAACACTCACATGGTATCATATGCTCACAGTGTCCACCCCCCAGAGAATGAACACCCCACTCCCTCCTCTTTTTCACACAGCCTGCACCCCAATTCCCCGCTCTTACTCGCATAGCCTGCAACATCATTCCCTACTCTTGCTCACATAGCCTGCACCCCCATGTCCTCACTATTGCTCACACATGTTCTCTTCTCCTTACCTTCCATCAGAATGTTCCCAGCAGATTCACCTTCCTGTGTAACACCAAACGGTTCTGTATGATCCAGTGTAGCTCCGCCCACACATGACATCATCAAATATTTTTAAGACCACTATTATCTGCCGCAGGATGGAGTCCCTGTGTCCCTCAGCACCACAGACAGTCAGCATCTGGCGGCCTAGTTGGTCCCCTCAGGAGGTTGGGGCCCCGGCACTTGCCCTGTTTTGCTGGGTACTGAAGCCGGCCCTTCCCCACGTCTCATTCTATACACATCTCCTATACTCACAGTAATTCCTCTATCCTGCAGGTTGGACTGGATAGAGCGGCCATCAAGTCACTAACGTGAGGACCAGAAAGATCATTACCAGACAGGCCAATTATCTTCAGGGATGGGCTATTCCTTATTACAGAAGCCAAATGGATGCAGGAAGCGTCTGATAGTTTATTATTATCCAATCTGTAAAGGATAAGAAGATGAGATATGAATGTCATGTTTTATTACAGCAGCACCCTGTGCACAGCATCAGGGTGCAGTATTGGCACCCCTGCAATTCTGTCAGATAATACTCACTTTCTTCCAGAAAATGATTGCAATCACAAATTATTTGGTATTATTATCTTCATTTAATTTGTCTTCAATGGAAAACCACAAAAAGAATTGTCAAAAAGCCAAATTGGATATAATTCCACACCAAAAATAAAAAAGGGGTTGGACAAAAGTATTGGCACTGTTTGAAAAATCATGTGATGCTTCTCTAATTTGTGTAATTAACAGCACCTGTTACTTACCTGAGGCACCTAACAGGTGGTGGCAATAACTAAATCACACTTGCAGCCAGTTGAAATGGATTAAAGTTGACTCAACCTGTGTCCTTGTCTGTACCACATTGAGCATGGAGAAAAGAAAGAAGACCAAAGAACTGTCTGAGGATTTGAGAAGCAAAATTGTGAAGAAGCATGAGCAATCTGTGTCTACCGCGCGCAGAAGTTTAAAGCCCATGGCACTGTGGCTAACCTCCCTAGATGTAGACGAAAAAGAAAAATTGACGAGAGATTTCAATGCAAGATTGTGCGGATAGCGGATAAAGAACCTCGACTAACAAGTTCAAGCTGCCCTGCAATCTGAGGGTACAACAGTGTCACCCCGTACTATCCGTCAGCATCTGAATGAAAAGGGACTGTATGGTAGGAGACCCAGGAAGACCCCACTTCTTACCCAGAGACATAAAAAAGCCAGGTTGGAGTTTGCCAAAACTTACCTGAGAAAGCAAAATACGTTTTGGAAGAATGTTCTCTGGTCAGATGAGACAAAAGTAGGAAAAGGCATCAACATAGAGTTTACAGGGAAAAAAAAAAGAGGCCTTCAAAGAAAGCAACACAGTCCCTACAGTCAAACATGGCGGAGGGTCCCTGATGTTTTGGGGATGCTTTGCTGCCTCTGGCACTGGACTGCTTGACCGTGTGCATGGCATTATGAAGTCTGAAGACGACCAACACATTGTGCAGCATAATGTAGGGCCCAGTGTGAGAAAGCTGGGTCTCCCTCAGAGGTCAGGGGTCTTCCAGCAGGACAAGGACCCAAAACACACTTCAGGTCAGCACTAGAAAATGGTGGTGAGAGAAAGCCCTGGAGACTTGTAAAGTGGCAGCAATGAGTCCAGCCCTGAATCCCATAGAACACCTGTGGGGGAGGGGGAGAGATCTCTTGGTGGCAGTTTGGAGAAGGCCCCCTTCACATCTCAGGGACCTGCCAAAGAAGAACGGTCTAAAATTCCAGCAGAGCATTGTAAGAAACTCATTGATGGTTACCGAAGCGGTTGTTCGCAGTTATTTTGTCTAAAGGTTGTGCTACCAAGTATTAGGCTGAGGGTGCCAATACTTTTGTCCGGCTCATTTTTGGAGTTTTGTGTAAAATGATGAATGATTTGACTTAATAAATGAAGATATTAATACCAAAGAGTTTGTGATTGCAATCATTTTCTGTAAGAAAATTAGTTTTATCTGACAGAATTGCAGGGGTGCCAATACTTTTGGCCAACACTGTAACTCCTCTCCATCCAGGCACATTTTCTCACATACCAATCCTTTAGGGCTCCGTACCTTGGTGTTCTACGATTGATGCAGTCTCCTAGAGACATTTCTTGGTTAGAGAAACTACTCCTACAGAAACAGCCCCCAAAAAGACCTCACTTCTTTACTCCATCCTCCTAAGGGAACAGGCAAAGGAACACCCCTCCTATGTCAGGGCCTGGGAGACAGAACTTCAGTTGTCCCTCTCTCCTGTTGAAGTGTCATCTATTTTAAGCCGCTGTATGAAGCCCTCCCGATGTGTTCAACTGCAAGAGTATACCTATAAATTCTTGACTAGAAGCTACATAACTCCGGTGGTAATACACAAGTTTTTCCCAGATGATTCGCCTCAATGTTGGTGCTGTCATAAAACTATAGGCTCTGACCTCCATATCTGATGGGAATGTGAGGACTTAATCCCATACTGATCTAGTGTGCAGCAGATTCTTGACCGAGTCAGCGGTGTCTCTATCCCTCTGTCTCCTGCAGGAATATTTCTGAACCTGTGGCCTACCTTCCTTCCTAGACAGCTCTGGCTCCAATTAGTGTCTGCTGCCAAATCCCTAATCCCCCTTTATTGGGCTTCAGATTCCCCACCGATCTCTCACTTCCTCAGGAAAATATCATAACCCGTACGGAGGAGCTCTCTTATTTGGAACTCTGTACTAGGGTTGAGCCGATCTTGAGATTTCAGGATCGATTTTAAAATCCGATTTCCGATCATATTCCAGCCGATCGCGATCGTGAAATTTGCTCATTCGCTGATCGGAATCCGATCTTTTCCGATCCCAATCGCTCAACCCTAGTCAATGCTTCTCTATGGGAAAAGTCACTTTTAGGGTTGAGCCGATCTTGAGATAACCTCCAACCTCGTTCCCGCTGGAAAAGATCGGGATTGAAATTGCGATCGTGAAATTTACTCGATTGCCGATCGGAATCCGATGTTTTCCGATCCCGATTCCGATCCGCTCAACTCTACTCTGTACCTACCCAAAATTCTGTTCTATATGGGAGCCATGGTACTCCTTTACTAAGGATGCTGCTTGGGCTCACATATGGCAGGCCCCATGCTTATCTTCCTTTTTCATTCCATGATTTAATTGCCTCATTCTTTGATTCGTCACTCTTTGTATGTTGTGCTGACTGTTTCATGATTGATGTTGTGACTGATTTGTATGTTCAACATGTCACGGCTGTATTTGCTGTATGTTCTTATATTGAAAACCAATAAAACTTTATTTACAAAAAAAAAAAAAAAAAAGTTGAAGTGAATCTATCTTTGGGGATTTAGTTTTTTAAGTAGACACACGTTGGACTAGCCCTTAGAAAGGCTCTTCTTGTCGTACCGCTCTTTTTCTCTTCCTCACAGCCATTTTTGAAATATATTGTTTTTTGCAAATATATAAATGAAGCTCAGGGCGCACCACAGCATCATACCTTGTGCCGGAGCACCACAGCGTCATACCATTTAGGCCTCCTCCTGGGCCGTTCCTTTATGCAGATTACCACATCCTCTTCATTGCATAGCAGCTGACTCTGTCTTCAGAGACATGCATGGGCTGTATGCATGGCCACTTCGGGTTTCGCCAGCCATCCTTATTATTATATAGAAGTGAACAGCGCATGTGTGGGATTTAGATCCCGCTGAAGACAGAGGCGGCTACTAGGCAGTGAAGAGGATTAGCTAATCTGCATAAAGGAACGGCTCGGGAGGCGATATCAGTGGTATGAAGCTGTGGTGCTCGGGAACAAGGTATGAAGCTGTGGTGGTTCCTGAGCTTCATTTACAAATTTGCAAAGAACAATATATTTCAAAAATGGCTGCAAGGGTAGAGAAAGGGAGGTACGACTAGAATAGCTTTTCTAAAGGCTGTTCCAAAGTGTTCTTACTTAAAAAATTAAATTCCCAATGATAGAGTCCCTTTAAAAGGGTTGTCCATTTTTGCCTGAATAACCCCTTTAAGGAAACAAGCACAAAAAGATCCCACTATGACTCTTGTGACGTTCCTGGAGGTTTCTCTGCATTAATAATATAGCAAAGAATCAGGGTAATATGATAGAGACCAGAGACTGTGTGCTAGAGCAGCCATCTTATGGAGCAGAGGTTACACGGACACCACATGTTCCTCACACACAGGATTAAACCTCCTGTAACTATAGTGGTTCTTATCCTCACTAAAAAACCTGCCCTGTCGAAACCTTAATACCCAAGATAGGTAAAATATAAATAGTATTTACCCCAGATGATGCAGGTTATGTAACGCTGGCGCAAGTCTTTCTAATCCTTCAGTATTTAAGGAACATCCAGTTAGATTCAGTTCTTCTATATGTGTGCAGATTTCCATGATGAATGCTAACACTGTGCAGTCTAGAGCTGACATGTGAACACGAGAAAGATCAATTATTCTGAGTGATTGTAATGATTCCTGCACTAGAGCCTTATTCCGGGTTTCAAATAGATAGAAGAAAGTCCCGAGAAGACGTCGCTTCTTGTCTTCACTTTCCTCCAGTCTCTGTTCTTCTGAAATGAAGTTCTGGAGCCAAGTGATAACATCTCTGGAGGCCTGAGCTGCTTGTTTAGCCAGGTATCCAGATAGTATTGACCTGGTGGTTCCGTCTGATAGACCACACAGGAAACGGTGAAACATCTCACCACGTCCATCAGGATAGGATTTGGCTTTATCAAGTGATTCCTGTAATGTCTCAGGAGAATAATCAGTATAATGGACCAAGGCAGAGAAGAATTCCTGGACAGTGAGATGTAAGAAGGAATAGGTCACAGGTTCCTCCGATTCCATCAGAAAACTTGATAACAGCTTTGACTTATTGTCCACATGGAAAGAATCCAGATCTATTTTCTCAAAAATAACCCTGTGATTCATGACTCCATATTCTGCCATCCATCCAATGGACTGCAGGATCTCCTGAGCGTCACTTTTCTCCAGGCTATGATTGGACAGAATGTTGGCGACAAATATGGCAAAGAGTTGTGTCACTGTTCTGGGTAATAATGTCACCTGCTGGTCACTACTTGTCGTCTGGAAGCTCCTGGATAGTACAGTACAGATGATCCAGCAGTAGGACGGGAAGTAACAGAACGTGTACAAGGTGGCATTCTGCTTCACATAAGTAAAAGCCTTCTCTGACAGTTCAGGGTTGGAGAAGAAATTCTCAAAGTAAGTCTGTCGTTCTTCTGGAAAAAAACCAATGATTTCTACTATTCTCTGGAAAACTCTACAATCAATTGATGCCAGTCTGGTTGGACGACTGGTCATTAGGACAGAACAACCAGTAAGAAGAGACTTTCTCACCAAACTAACCACAATCTGACCACAATGTCCGAGCTGTTTAGGATGAGAGCACAAGTGACGTGATGTGAAATCCATTGTATGATTGCTTTCATCTAATCCATCAAATATAAAGAGAAGTTTCTCTGGATCTTGTAAGATGTTCTCCAGCTGCTCCTCCAGATATGGGTACTGATGAAGGATCATGGTCTCCAGACTAACCTTATCCTTAAGAATGTTGAGTTCTCGGAATTTGAAGAAAAAGACAAAAGAGAATCTTTGATAGAGATCGCCCTTCACCCAATCATGGACAAACTTCTGCATCAGTGTGGTCTTCCCTACACCGGGCACTCCACTCACCAATATCATATGTGGTACAAACCTGTATTGGTGACACCAACGGAACATCTTATTGGGGGAAATGCACTTTAATTCATTTTGGGTTTTCTTTAAATATTCCTCATGTATTACCCCGGTCTCTATGAGCTCATTCTCAGAACGTTCCCTAAAATGATCACTGGAGACAATGATGAGGTTCACATAACGTGTAGAGAAGGAAAAACGTTCCTCTCCCTGGTTACATCTTGGAGGTATGCTCTCTATAAGAATGTCAGTTTTTGCATATAAATGTTTCTTGTGACAATCCTGGATGTCTATGGAAAATAAAAGGTGAAGATCAGAAGTTGAGCAAAACATTTTTTTAATCACATTTAGTAAATTATGGCCTTGTCTGTTTTTATTGACACATTAGAACACTGTTACTATATGTATAAAGATTGTATATGTTACTGCTACTTTGATAAATGTGTTAATATGCATAAATACCGGGTATTATACATAATAACCAATAAAGGAGAAGTGATGTAGTCAATTTATTATTTTAACTGGTTATTTTAAGGGGCATTCACACTACCGCTGTCCACCCAGGAGTTTCTATCCTAAACACTAGGGAAACTGGACTGGGGACGGCTGGCCGGCGGTCAGCTTTAAAACCTACTTGAATGGGTTTTTAAAGGTAACCACCGCTGTCCTTATGTAGCCTCCTGTTTATGCACTATGTGCGGCCATCAACACTCTAATCGTCTCTTTACTGCAATATATTCAGACATAGCAGATTTCTTTATGGGCTCCTGTTCACATTATTGTAGTCAGAGTTTTAGTACGATTGTGCACCAGTGACACATTTTCTAGCTTTTTAGATTTATCATTAAATGATAAGTTAGTCCACTTCATTTTTTTGTTTTGATGGAGATGAAAATCTCACATATGGAAAACTGGTTTCTAGAATACTTTTGAGCCAATCGTCCTTTCTTAGTACCAATGTCATACATATTGCCATCAGCATCCACCTGCAGTATGACTCAAAAAAATGTTCTTGGGGTCACTTCTACCCCTGTCCACGTCAGGAACAGGCAGGTTTGAACTTGCATAAGTGTGACATCACACTGAGGGTGGATTCACATCTGCGCCCGCTTTAGCCAATCCTGCCGGTTTCCATCTTCTGCCCCACAAAACTGGACACCCTACGATACGTGCAACTTATGGCAGACCATCTGCACCCCTTTCTGGAGTTGGAGTTCCCTGATGGGGATGTTGTGTACCAACAGGACAATGCAACATGTCATCGTCCGTTTGTATCACTGGACTGGCGTAATGAACACACTATTGACCTCCCGACCCTCAATTGGCCTGCCCGCTCACCCGACCTCAACCCCATAGAGCATTTATGGGATGCTGTGGATACCAGTGTTCGCTGCATGGACCCAGCACCAACTACACAGATCCAATTGTGGGCTGTAGTGAAGACTGCGTGGATCAATATCCCTTCAGAACTCTTCCAACAATTCGTGGAGTCCATGTCTCCTCATCTTGCTGCAGTTATCAGGGCTCGTGGAGGGGCGACCCGATATTAATGGCACATCTGGTTCCTTCCCATGACTTTTGGCCTAGTTCTCCACTGTCTATGAACCTATCCTCTCTCTATTGAATTCCAGCACTAATCTGCCTGTGTAATTGCTTGGTTCATGCTTTATTCCAATTCTGCACAGTGAACATCAGAAATAATGATTCCCTTACATCCACAACAGCAGCACAACATACAGGGTATTTTCTGCCCCTGTGTGCTAATAGGACAGGTGGAATTTTTAATTAGCTTAATAAATGCAGCCTAGCCCCCTATAAGAGGGTACAGAGCCCTTCCCTCTGCGTGTTTTTTTCTGTCCTGTGTGACTGGACAGGTGGTGGAGACCCTGTGGCCTCCTGTATGGTTTGGAAGAAGGTGTCGGTAAACCTTCTTCTTCTTTTCTTTCTTTCTGGTAGTGAAAGATTTAGGTGTTTTAGATATTGCATTCTTTTGTCTTACCTGCTTTGCAAGGTGTTTCTAATTGAGTCAGCTGTGTTACAGCTCATTCTCTGCCCAACAATAAGGTAAGCTAAGTCCTCTCCAGCTTTTTCTCTGTGTTTTAGTGCATAAACTAAAAACACTAATATCTATTGCTATGGCCTGTGCTACAGCTGCATCAGGCTCTGTGGTCGCTGTCAGACCGGGCTTCGCCCGCTGCCTTAAATCACAGCTAATGTGAACAGCAGCCTGTCATATGGTAGTGGGTTTGAGGATTTCTGGATTCCCAGCAACTCCCACAGCTCCAAGTGAGATAAGCTGAAGGTGCACCAAGGAAGGTCCATTCTTCCCGTGCCAAAACATTTTTGCAATCAAATCATAATATCACCAATGACATGAAAATTTGGGTTTTAAGGAGAAACTTCAAATATAAGAAAGAGAGAAGGATTTATGAGTACAAGCTGATAACCCTGTTCAACACACTCTAGGAGGGGTTGAATCTGTCACAAGGTTTTATGGCCTTTTACAGGAGTCACTGATTAAAAGCAGCCATAAAGACCACTATTTGAACTGATAGGGACCTTGTGAACTGATGAATTGTTTACTTGTATGTACCAATGACCATCCACCCTCCCAACCAACATTCTATTCCTATGTGCCTCTTTTTACATAAATATGCATCCTTCAGAAATTGTTTTTAAATATACCTGAGGAAGGGATCTGAGATCTTTCGAAAGCTTGTAATCTATCATCATTATTAGTTAGCCATTAAAAAAGGTATCAACTACTGAAGACTCTCAAGTTTTTTGTTTTCTATATTTCATGCCCACTGGCTAACACGGTACAAAAACAAACTTTTTCCTTGTAAATTTTGGAAATGGTGATATTTTTCCCAAATTTCCATCAAATTTCCTATTTTTTTTTTATAAATGAATACAAAAACATTGATCAATGTTTACGCTAGGTTCACACTAGTGTTCGGGTCTCTGTTCTGTGGAAACCTGTCAGATTGGGTCCGGCCATGAGCGGTGCATGCAGAAGAGGGAAACCTGTCAGATCGGGTCCGGTGGTGAGCGTTTTATGCTCTCCGCCTCGAAACCGGATTTTTTAAAATCGGACACACAGAGTACTACATGTCCGACGCTGTGTCCGGTTTAAAAAAAAAATGGTTTCGCAGCGGAGAGCATAAAATGCTCACCGCCACTCACAGCCGGACAGCTTTCAAACCCATTCAAATGAATGGGTTTGAAAGAGTCCTGCAGGTTTCCGTCTCCTGCCTCTGTTTTGTGCAGGAAACGGAAACCTGCAGAACGGAGACCGGGCGCAGATGTGAATGAGCCCTTACCACTAACATGAAGTATAATGTGTCACGAAAAAAAAATCTCAAAATCACTTGTGTAAGTTAGAACGTCTCAAAGTTATTACCATATAAAGTGACACATCCGTTTTGATAAATGAGACCTGGTCATGAAGATACTTTTGGGCTGTGCCCTTAAGGGGTTAATGTATACATCTGACAGGGGAATTCACTTGTTGATGCCAGTTTATGTGTATTAAATGGGATTTAGGACCAGCACTTTTAACTACAAGATAGAGAATGTGAGTCAGAGTCATCCGGAGAAAGGAGACTGTGACTTCTGACACCTGGGTCAGGCTTGTTCATGCTACAAAGTATCCTGTATCTATCACCAGCTGAATCTATCCCATACAGGAATGTAAATTAAGAGACCAGGTACAGATTAATATTCATGGAACCTATTAATCTAATGCCCATGATAATGATATAGAAGGACATCGCTGAAACGTGAGCCAAGGACTGAGAGGATAAAACCTGGGTTTAGCCAAATTATCAGTGTTACACATATGGGGAGCTGACAAGTCTGAGGGCGTTCCCCTATTTTTGCCTACTGTAAAGGAATCAGTAGGACTGTATCATGTAAATTAGGGTTTTCTGTTATTTTTTATCACTTATTTTGTACCTGTTTTTCCTGCTTTGTTTCAGTATGTATGTGACAGGAGCCCATGTCTGATCTCATCCATTGTAGAACAGTTGTAAGTAGATAAGGCACTGTGGTAGTTGGGTTGGCTGCTTCATTGGGTAGTGGTTGTATTGGTTTAGCTTAATGGACACTATAACACGTATATATAATATACACTTACCTGTCAGTTCTGGGGTTAGTCGGTGTCCTTCTTCATCCAGTATTATTTCCTCCACCAAACTGACACCTAATAAGAATTGACAGATTTGTAGGATTTCTAGGGTATACACTTCACCAGTGCTGGATGTACAGATATGAGATTATCAGTGACCAGGACAAGGTCTAATGCTCCTATGCTATTTTTTATGACCTAAAATATAGGCCATGTCCTAGTTTTGGCCAGTTTGGTGAATCCCGGCATACACAGAAATATATGGAGGATCCATTACAACAGATGCCCCGCAAGTGCAAGATAGCCAGAGAAAAGCACCCATATTTCATGACCGTCTTGTACCCGATGGGCATTTTTTTTTTTGCATCACTGTTGTGCACATCTAGCCTTAGTCCTTTGATGTCTAATTTTTTTGTTAACTGGACTGACTTAGGAGAGTGTGGGCAGGTACAGAGCAGTACACAAATGTCACATAGGTCCTCTCCCAGTACCAGCCCACACTTTCCTAGGCCCCGCCTTCTTCCAGCATCTGTAACACTAGTCTTGGAGGCGGGGGTGCGCACGGCACTCTGCAGGCATGTGAAGTAGAGAGAAGAAAAAAACAACCGGCAGTGGCAGCGATTCTGTGCAGGTAAGTTGGGTGATCTGGATCGGAATTCCATTCCCGATCTTTTTTAGGCGGGATTGGATCTCGATCCTGAAATTTACTCAATCAGGATCTGATCTTTTATTTTTTTCTTCCGATCCCAATCGCTCAACCCTAAAAGCCATGCACCGGCATCCTCATATACACAATGTTACCTCTATGACGGAGTTCTGCCAGTACAGCGAGCAGGGTGGGAGAACCATGATTCTTCCGTAAGACGTATAGACTGACCCACAATGCTATCACAGCTTCTCTTCCTCTCTGGAAAATATCCCGTAGTAAAGTGTGGGCCAATATTTTTCTATCATGTTCTAGACTCAGATATCCCTAGAACACAAGAAAGGTCACAGATAAGAGTCAGTATAAAAGATAAGTAATAGAAAGGATCAATACTCACAGATACTTCATGTCAGTCTTCCGTATAATGTGTTGATCCAAAGAAAAATATATGGATTAGGGGGGAGAGAATACTGTTTGGATCCACAAGTAATAATCATGACCCCTAATGTATGTGGAGAGTGGGGCAGCTGCTATGGGGGCCATAACAGCTGCTTCTGGGCTGAAAACTTAGGGGGTCTGGTGGGGCCTTTTTTTTTTTTTTAATAGGCCGACATGATGGAGACTTGAGGCCCCCTGGAGGGTAGAAGGGGAAGCTGAGGTGACCTCAAGCAAGGGTGGTGTTTGGTGAGAAAAGCTGTGGGCCCACGGCAAGAGTGTTTGTTGGGTGGACTCACAAGATTTTTCCAGTGAGGTTCACCTGACACTTATGTTGAACCAAATACATCTGAACTTAAACTACTATTATTATACTCGGGAGTCCTTGCTCTCTTTGAGCCTCTTTATAGACATCACAAAATGACACGTAGGTCAGGCCGATGTTTTGATGCATAATCACGCTGGCATAACCCATGTCTGTGACGACATTGAAGTGGAGTCGTGCTAGAGCCCAGGAGAGGTGAGTAACACTGTTTTTTTATATTTGTCACCTCACCTGGGCCTCTGAACATGATCATTAGGGGGTGGTCCACTATGGGGCATAATACTGTGTGGAGGGTCCACTATGGGACATTATTTTGTGTGCTGAGGGACATCATACTGTGTGAATTGACTGCTATGGGATATTATACTGTCTGGAGGTCACTTTGTGTGAAAATGGGGCATTATATACCATGTAGAAACAAGGAAAGGGGGCACTATGTTACGTGGGGGGGGGGGGGGGGTAAGTCAAAAGTTTGCTATGGGTCCAAGTCTTAGCTAGTTATGCCCCTGCATAGGACACTTGTATACAGCACTAGCTGGTCATTTATTCTCACCTCAAGATCTGGGACATTTCTGGATTTCAGCTCACTCAGAAGTGATTGGGGCCTCCTCATGTTCTCCACAATGTAGAGAAGATCATCCTGGAAATATTCATACGTCATCCTCAGGACATGATCTTTATACTGATAAAGCCGCTGGTGAAACTGCCGGGTCTCCTCATCATCATCCTCATTATCATCTAGGAAATGAAGGCAAGAATGAAATCTTCTAGGACATGGAGAAGACTGGCAGCATTGTATGTAGAATATTCTTATTCTGGATCATTCTAGAAGGTTCCACGGATGAGAATCCACAACCCCAGTAATTTACCAGCACTATTGGGATGTATTTACAGCAGACATTATCTGACTGCCTGTATACATGTATATAGCCGACAGACGGCGGTCACTGGAGAACGGGAACATCCCCCATGAATAGAGCGGACTTACATCTATGAGTTCAGTGTCAGGTGATATCACTTATGTGACACAATAGTTTCTGACTTGTCTCAATAATATGTTCCCTTTAAACAGTACAGAATATTCTGGGGATAGATTCACTTTATTCAGGATCATTATGCCTTGAAGATGCAGAGAAGTAACAAAGATCATCTCATGCAGTGGAGGACTGTCCTGTCCTGCTTTACATCGACACCCTACAGATATGAATAGACGTTGGGGGGAATTCATCAAGACCGCCATAAATTATGTCTCCATCATGAGGTGTTTACCATTGTATTGGATTCTAACGTCATTTATGTCACTTTCGTAACATAAATAATAATTTGTGATTTGTATATTAAGTAATTCCAAAGGAGGACAGATTCCATATTGTGTAGTTCTTCAAGATATACTTAAAATCCCTAGTTCTTCATCAGTAGTTCAGATTTCAGTGGTGTATTTTCCTGCAACCAGCTGTACTACCTGCTAATACTTATTTCCTATTCCTCTTTTCTTAAGACAATGCGATGGTCTGATAAAGGCCTCATAAGGACTGAAAACATTTACTGTACGATTTATGGGTTGCATGAAAATAAACCAGTGATTAAGGTTGAGAGATCGGAAAAGATCAGCGATCGAGTAAATTTCATGATCGCAATCGGAATTCCGATAACGATCTTTTCCAGCGGAATCGAGGTCAGAGGTTATTTCAAGATCGGCTCAACCCTAAAAGGGACTTTTCCCATAGAGAAACACAATAAACTATTGTACCGAGCAACCCACCACCTTTTTATAGTGGTCTGAAATTGTTATCAGTCTGGGAGATTGTGATCTGGAGACAATCAGCAGCAGTAGAAGCATCCGGCACCCCCAAAGGGTGAAGCAAATTAGGAAGAGGACGAGTGGATGGAAAGGACACTGCGCTACTCCAAAACCATTGAATCAACATGCACTTTATTAAGGTTTCTTACACACAGTGTGCAAGAAACCTTAATAAAATGCGTGTTGATTCAACAGTTTTGGAGTAGCGCAGTGTCCTTTCCATCCACTCGTCCTCTTCCTATTTTCCCATAGAGAAGCATTGACTAGGGTTGAGCGATCAGGATCGGAGAAGATCCGATTCCTATCGTCAATCGAGTAAATTTCATGATCGTGATCAGAAATCCAATCTTTTCCAGCGAGATCGAGGTCAAACGTGATCTCAACTTTTCCCATATAGAAGCATTGACTAGGGTTTAGCGATCAGGATCGGAAAAGATTGGATTTTACGAAAAATCCAAATTTTACGATTGGGATCGGCTGGAAAATGATCTGAAATCAGATTTTAAAATCGGTCCTGAAATCTCAAGATCCGCTCAACCCTACAAGTGATATCTGAACTTCTGAGTGCATGAGTTGTATATAACTATTATATTAGAACGGGGTGAAATTCTCCCAGTGCACCAGAATCCTCGTCTTACTGGTAGTGCCGTGATATTTTCTACAGAAACATGTGATCTAAATAGTCTTGTTTACTACAGTCCACCTGCTTCACTCCGCAACACTGCTAAGCCAAGGAATGGGTGCCTGCTGGGGGGGAGGAGATGGAGAAGGAAATATACTGCGTGGAATATTTCTTATGACATAGCATGGGTTACATCTCTATATCATAGGTCTGGCCATGGTCTTCTTACCTTCTATTATCTCCACCACCTAGATTTTCTCCTTCCAGTATCACAAACATGGCTACAACCGCCAATACTACCAGAAAGAGCAACATGGCTTCCACCTCCACTGGATCCTCCTTCACATCACAGTTCACACACTGTCTGTTCTTATCAGAATCATTAAACTGTGAAACACTATAACCACTAGTGAAGCCACATTCACACAACATGAAACTCCATGTGTTCCCCGGATTGACCGGCCTGAACATGTCGGGAGAGGGCCTCCTAGTATAATAGTCTAATCCTTTATAATGTTAGCCATTTCATAGTAATACGTTATCTGTAGGGGGCCATTTCCCATTCAGTCTATTCCTTATCAGGATATTGGCATGTGTGAATTGTCCAGATGTTATAAGACCTTCCACCTATAGAGGAATAAGAAGAAAGGAGGGAGAAGTGGAGGAATCCTTACCAAAGCTGGAAGTTCTATCAGCCATTCTTCAGCCTGGGAAGATAACAAATATAGAATTATCTTTAACACCTCAAAGAGCAGAAGATTTTTCCTTCCCACTTTCCATCCTTGTTTGCTTTCTTTGATGTACCTGGATAAGGTCATGTCATCAACAGAATGACTTAATGTAGCCTCCTTATTGTAAACTGTTCTGTAAACTGGGTTTTTGTCGTGGTTTTAGTTGTGGTATAAGGGGCATAGAGACCTTCCCTCCTCATGGCAGACTCTCTTGAAATGTTTTCAGACCCCAAGACCTGCTATTAAAGGGGTTGAGCACCATCAGACCAATATTGACAAACAAATGTACAATAAAAAGATATACAACTTTCCGATATACTTTCTGTATCAATTCCTCACGGTTTTCTAGATTTTGGCTTGTTGTCATTCATTCTGTTACTTCTAGAGGATAAAATTCTGACCATGGTCATGTGATTTACGGTCCATGGTCATGTGATGAGTACACAGGTGCACAGCTGATTACCAGTCAGCTATCTGAATATTGTGCTATGACTGTAACGAGCGGCACCTGTGTGCTCATCACATGACCATGGACCATAAATCACATGACCATGGTCAGAGTTTTATCCTCTAGAAGTAACAGAATGAATGACAGCAAGCCGAAATCTAAAAAACCGTGAGGAATAGATACAGAAAGTATATCAGAAAATCTTTTTATTGTACATTTGTTTGTCAATATTGGTCTGAAAGTGGCCAACCCCTTTAAGGCAGATAGTGGCTCCCCTCATCCAACTACATCTTTAGTAGCCTCTGAACATGACCCATGCTACGACCATATTCCATCAACATTCTTGCTAACATCACACAACTATTCTTCACTGAGTTATCCAAAGTGATAATGGATTTCACCAAACCGATCCATGAACTTGGCATACAGGTCTCAGATTTTGAAGACAGAATAGATAAAATGGCGGATGCCCTGGAAGATGATAAATCAGGTCTTACTAATTAGAGGATTGGTAGAGCAGATCAACACATTCTAACATCCACATTTGAGGAGTACCAGAGTCCATTACTGTGTTAAAAGATGCTATCCTCAACCTATTTCAAGCTATCCTGTTGCAAACTGACCCTAATATGCTATTCTATTGTATTCACAGAGCTCTGAGTCTCCTTAATAATCTGAACATCCTTAGGGACATTATCCATAAAGAATAGATCAACTATTGTTGGCAGCCTAGAATCTGCAACCAGTGCCAGGGATGGGCCCCTCATTCCAGTTCTGCACAAATCTGGCCCCAGGGATTCTGGACTGGCATTGTACCATGTGCCTTAGAGGGGTTGTCCCATCTCAAGCATCCTATCTATACTGGTAGCTTATGTGAATTGAAGACTTTTCCTAAATGTATTGCTTTAGAAATTCTGCTTTGTTTGCCTGCTGTGTGAACATATTCTATTTATACAGCGTTGCTATAACCACGGACCTGTAGGACTAGTGATGTCACTTTCGGTTTAAATATGGCAGCCACTCAGGAGCTTAGTGGCCGCCATAACTGCCGGGTCTTTGCTGTATTCTACAGCAAACATCTACTGCTAATGCCCGCAATCAATGTCTGCACTGATTACTGGGCATTGAAGCCTCTGGCATCTCGGTCAAATCTGACAGAGGTGATATTTTTGTAAAGGCGCATGGGCACCACCATCTTTGGATAGATCACTGATGCCCGGAACAAGATCAGGGTCTGGCAATCAGTTGCTATAACAGCCAGGAGCCTGTTAAAGGTGCCCAGGCTTGTCTCTCATTTACTTGTATTACAGGCAGCTCTTTCCTGGTAATTATCAATACATTGGAATATATTAACATTGTGATGCATTTCATTAGTGATCAGACCCCCTGAGGTTCAAGACCCCTAGGGTCAAATCATCCCCCTTTCCCTAGAACACAATTCAAAATGACATTTATTTTTTTGCTGTTTCGCCTCTAGGACATCTTTATCGGCCTGGGGGCTGTGGTGGTACACACTAGGCAATTGTTGGAAATGTGTATATACCAGGCTGCAGGACACAGCTTACTGGGTGGTGCTAGCTGTTTAGGAGTAGCAACAGCAGGAGTACAGAAAATGGATGTGGCCTGCCTACAAAGACGGTCATGCAGAGAAGAAACAGAATGATCTTACTCACTTTGTGACACTGCTAATCGACTTTGCCAAATATGCTAATTCCATCATTTTATGTGAGTACAGAGAGACCTAGTTCCTTCACGTATACCTGTACGCCATGGCTAATTATCTATTTGCAGATCTTGCCATCAATCTGTCAATTTACAAAAAACTACCATACAAGCTGCCAAAACCAGCAATGTGTCTGTCAGTGCTACCACCATCTGAGCTGGACTTGGATCTACCCCATGTAAATTTTTTTGGCTTTTGGGGCTGCATGCTAGGTTGAACTAATGCAGCTGCTACCGCCCTCATCCCGTGTCACTATGTCACCTTGAAATGGTTACCATAGTTTATCTGTAATCGAATCAACATTGGATTCCATAACACGTTCCTCTCTTTCGTGCTCTTCATTCTCTTCTTCTCATAACTCTTCCAGATCCAGACGGACGCACGACCAAGTGAATAGTTAGAGGCGAAGTGTCAGAAGAAAACCCAGGGCCTCTCAGGACATCTGATATGTGCCTGCGGCTGAGATGCCTGGACCTACTCCGCTGCCTCCACCCTTGGACAAGCCGGCACAACCACCCCTCATATTCTCATACTGACTAGTTAGTTGACATGTCCTCAAGCTTGGTCTACACAGTCCACCAATGGCAGTGACGTTTTGGATATTCTTAAAGCAATGTTGGAAAAGTTGGAAGGACGGCCCCCTTCAGTGATTACACTGGTTGTAGTTACATCACAGCCTGATGGTTGTTTATTCAGAGATACGTATTTTGTGGTTTGGCACTGTTAGGCACTCACAAGCCAACGGAGGTTAAAGAGAAAATTTGGAGAGGTGAATTTTTGGACATATGGTCATTAATATCACAAGTCAAGCTCACGGTGGATAAAGAGTGAACATATGGTAGAGTCGAGGATAATAATCCAAAAGTAGCTAGGACTTCTGCCAATTGGTTGCAGGTTTTCGCTAGGTTGTCCTGTGTACTTTGCCAGGCTAAACCTGAAAGGGCAGCTGAACTGTTTGGATATATAGACACCATTTTCTCAGCTCTTAAGTTATGTGTTGGCTTGCGTGGTGGAGGTACGATGAGGAATTCAGGCAGCCTTTAGCGCTATGCCCAGAAGTTGTCAGGATTGTTAGCAGAAGATGTAATCATCCTGCTGGAATCGCTCAGACGGTCCAGCTTCACACAGCGATGGTTGCTTTTTTTTAACAAAATTTCAGTTTGAGGCCTTGTTTAAAAGATGCCTTACAGTCGTCGAGGTTGCACCCTCAGAATTTGGCACTGATTCCTTCCACATCAGGACCGTGACAAAGGCAGATGCACCAGGGCTGACAGAGGAGGAGGTCAAGCACATTGGCGGATAGCGATCTAACTGTTACAGGCATTATGTTAGGCCTGGCTTAATTACTATCTAACTAAAAAATATAAAAGTGTATGTTAAGCTGTTTTTTATTTCTGGTTGTTGGTACAGGTTCTCGCCCCATAGTTTGGATCATCTGCTATTCATAAGTTTTGTGGGCTGCCAGACAGGCAGCCGTTCGGCCAGGTGGCCTCCAGTTGAGCTTCAGTAACGTTGACGTACATTGGCTCAGTGTGTGTGGAATGAAATGGATACAAGTGTTGCCGGAGGTCGTGCGTGCCAGCAGAGACACCCAGGCCCCTGCGGTACTGGTGATTCATGCTGGAAGCAATGACATGGTGTCTGCCTGAGTTGATCTCATTGATTCAGTCAGATTTTGACAGGTTCTCTAGCTTTTTTCCAGCCATGGTCGCAGTCTGGTTCAAGATTGTGCCGAGAGCTCATTAGTGCGGTGCGCGTAACCCAGCCTCACTTAAGAGATCTAAAAGATTGCCAAATATTCAGGTGGTGCGTCACATGAGGATGCACAGACGAATGGTTTTCAGACAGCTCCAACTAGAGGGAGATAATTGGACTTTGCTGCGAAATGATGGTGTCCATCTAAATTACATTGGCCTGGATATATTTCTTGGTGGTATCCAGGATAGAGTGGAAAGGGCCCTGTTCATGCTGCTAGGGAAAAATGGTGGGGGGAAGGTTTAGAACTTGTTGTATATTTACACTGAGCTCTGGCGACATATGGCAGGACCTTGTCCCCTTTCAGTGATGAAGAGGACTATCGCCATGTCACCCAGAAGAACATCTAACATATGCCTACCTGAACGCAGTGGCTAGCATTCGGGTGGACTTGTCATGCGGTTGCCAAGGGGGGTAACAAGGTTCTACTTATGTGTTATATAACATATATATATATATATATATATATATATATATATATATATATATATATAGTCAGGTTCTGGGGTTGCTAGATGGGGTGGCATAGACACACAAGTCCAGTTTCTTTAGTCCAAAACAAAGGTAGAGTTTTATTTTCACTCAAAAATATAGTGCAGCAACAAAAGGAAACAATACAAAAATAAATAAGTGCCCGGCTAGGCTCTAACTAAACATAGAGTAGGTTACCTCACCTAGAATAATAGAAATTAAAAGCCAGTTGAATCATTCAGGACACAGCTCCAAAAATACGACCTATCTCTTTGGCTCTCCAGCCAAGCTCTGCCCAAAAGTCTGTTGCTGGAGCAGACATCTTAAGCTCCCTTGATGAGCAGACTCCCTGCAGCTGATTTGATGCTGGAACATCCTCAAAGTGTGGACTGGAGGGAGGTGGAATGACAGGTCCCACTGCCAACCTACCTGCCATTCTTAAAAATCCAGCCCAGTAACCGGAACTTTGAAATAACCCTCAGCAGAGAGTAGTTATCTGCTGATAAAGATTCTTTATGGAGTTTTCTCATCTCACCCATCTTAGTAGTCTGGATGAGATGTACACCCCCTCCATTACCTGCCCAGCCATCGGCTTACAATATATACAGTACAGACCAAAAGTTTGGACACACCTTCTCATTCGAAGAGTTTTCTGTATTTTCATGACTATGACAATTGTAAATTCACACTGAAGTCATCAAAACTATGAATTACCACATGTGGGATTATATACTTAACAAAAAAGTGTGAAACAGCTGAAAATCTGTCTTATATTCTAGGTTCTTCAAAGTAGCCACCTTTTGCTTTGATTCCTGCTCTGCACACTCTTGGCATTCTCTTGATGAGCTTCAAGAGGTAGTCACCGGAAATGGTTTTCACTGCACAGGTGTGCCCTGTCAGGTTTAATAAGTGGGATTTCTTGCCTTATAAATGGGGT